>NW_026111908.1:162500-282500 GCF_024679095.1 Eriocheir sinensis
CTACCCAGCTTCTCCCTGATCCCACAAACCTCCCCACAAAGTCTTACCCCCTCACAGATGTCACCCAACATTTTTGTCTACCCCGGTCCCTATCTTCCCCGCCCACCCCATATTCTCCCTCCTCCTCCGCCACCCTCACACCGCTGCCTCCCACACCAAACTAACTCCCTCCCCCCCTCTCCCTCCGCAGGTGCCGGCCACAGAACCCTGGAGGAGGATCAGCTGTGTCCCACCTGTCCTTACTTCCTGCCCACGTCCGTCGAGGTCACCACACCTGTGGGCATCCCGGCCAACCTCACCTGCGGCGTCAGGCAGCTCGGGGACAAGAAGGTGGGAGGAGGAGGGAAAGGAGAGGAGAGCTAATATGTTTGTTCGCGTCTTGGTTTTCAGGTGTAATGGTTGGAAGGAGACAAGGTGAGAAGAGATGAGAGGAAAGAAAGTTCGGATATGAAAGGAAAGAAGAGAGGAATGAAAAGAAGGTGAGAGGAAAGAAGAGGATCTCAAAGCCTACCAATTCCTTCCTGTTTATTCCTTCCCTTGGTGAAGGCTGGAAGGAGATGAGGGGAAGAAGGTGACGAGGAGTTGACGAGGTGAAGCGGAGACAGGAAGGCGAGAAGAGAGGAGAGAAAAGGAGCTCATATTTAGCCCTTTCCTTCCTTGTTCCTGCTTTTCCTGCGTAAGAGATGTAAGGAGGAGATGAGGAGATGAAGAGGAGGTGAGAAGACACAAGAACCTCTAAGAACATAATTTTTTTCTGTTTCCTGGTGTGCTTGCTAAAAGGGAGATGTGGAGGGGGTGAGGGATAAGGAGATGAGAATAGAGGAGAGCAAAGAAGCGTGAGTTCGCCTCAAAATTCCTGTTCTTGTGTGTGGGAGAGGAAGTAGGAGGAGAGGAAGAGATGAGGAGACAGGAGAGTGAGGAGAGAAAAGGAGCTCTGAGTTCACCTATTCCTTCCTGTTCATGGGTGAAAGGGAGGCGAGGAGATGAAGAGGAGGTGAGGAGACGAGTGTGGGAATTGAGGAGAGAAAAGAAGCTCTGAGTTCACCTTTTCCTTCCTGTTCATGGGTGAAAGGGAGGCGAGGAGACGAGTGTGGGAAGTGAGGAGGGAAAAGCAACTCTAATTCTACCTATTTTCTGTTCGTGCTTTTCCTGGGCAAGGATGGGGAGGAAGAAAAGTTGGAAAGTTTCGTTTAGTCGGTGCAACATCTGTGGTCATATGCCGGAGAGGGACAGGAGGGGAAGGGATTATAGGAGAAAGGAACAGATCCCAGGAGACGGGACACAACCCCCGATTAATGCCTGGTACCCATTCACTGCTGGGTGGACAGGGGCGTAGGGTATATGGGGAGAAAGATGATGATGATGAAGAGAAAGGAGGGGAGATAAGAAGATAGAAAGAGAGGGATACAGGTAACATTCTTGTGCTTCTTGAGAAAGGGTAGAATAACGGGGGCGAGAGGAGGAGGGACAGACGGGGAAAGAAGGGAAATAAAGACGAGTAGAAGTAAAGGGATGAAAGGGTTAATAAAAGAAAAAAAGTAGTGATATAGTGGACTGGTGATGGCTGCCGATAATGATGATGATGATAATGATGATGATGATGATAATGATGATGATGATGATGATGATGATTATGATGATATTGTAATGATGAGGAGGATGTGTGGGAGGGAAGATCAAAAGAAATGCATGGAAGGGTGTCTCGATGGATTGCTGGAAAATGACACAATGGAAGGTGAAAGACGAAGGGGTTGAATACCTCTCCTTTATCATCCCTATGCCTCCATGCCAGGGCCAAGGGCAAGGGTAAGAGTCAAGCCAAAGAGAACTCGCACCACGGCGCCGCCAAGAAAAAGAAACAGTGAGCGCGGTAACGCTCGCTGAGGCAGAACACATATCGGAGCAAGGCTGGCGGGATGTGATTCCATACAGACAATGCGGAGAAAGGTCAAAGTAGTGAGATTCATGAGTGTGAGCGGCGCCACGCCTGTGCTCGGCGACACGGAAGTCCTGCACAGTAACTGACGAGTCAGTGCGAGGACTGCTTTATTTTTTATCAAAGTGTCAGGGCATTTTTTTCTTTGGCCTTCCATATGCCTTCCGGCCTTTTGGACTACTCATGTTATATTCCTTACTAGTATTTGAGTTTGCTTTACATCACGTACGTTTTATTTGCATTATAAAAATAGGGTATTCAGAACGCTGTGTGCTTCATTTGTTGTAAAGAGAAGGTTCGAAGGAATTCAAGTTTGACTTTGTAAGCTAACGAATATAAGTTTGGAAAATTTAGGTTGTGTTTTGTTACCCAGTTTTCTCCCCTAATAAAATAAGTAAATGTGATGAATATCTTCCCTGGATTATGACAATTAACAGACCAGTAGTAACTGCAAACAATGATGAGCACGCCTGAAAACATAACAAAGAAACCACCACGAAGGAAAAGCGACGATCCACCTGAAAAAAATGTTAAGGAGACACCAAATAATAAAAAAAAAATAGAACACAAAAAGAAAAAAAAAGATATAGAAAGTATTACAAACCAACTCAAACAAGAAAGAAACAAAACCAATCATGTTCAAAGAAACGAAGGAAAACAACTATAAACAAACAAACAAAAAAAAAAAAACAGGACAGGAGGTTCCCCGATAACTCAACCTGGATTTAGCGAGGCTGTCACAAAGTCCGCCATGTTGTATGTAACGGGAGGGAAAGAGAGGGGGAGGGGGAGAGGAAAACGATGTTGGGGAGAGGTAAAAGGAGGTTGTGGGGGGCGTCACTGGACAGAGGGGAGGGGAGGAAGATGTGCAGGGACAGCGAGGGTAGGAGGAGGAGGAGGAGGAGGAGGACAAGGGGGAAAAGTATGCTAGAGGGGGGGGGTAAGATGGAGGAAGGAAAGCAAGGAGACGAAGGAAGGTGGAGAAGGGTGGTGAGGGGGAGAGAGGAGGGGAGGAGGAGGAGTGTGGAAGAGAGCGTGTTGGAAGGGAACGTAAACTAGAGAGATGGGAGGGAAGAGCAGGTGAAGGAAGGGCAGGAGGGATGTGGAGGGTGGTAGTGAGGGGAGAAGGGGAGGAAACACGAGCATGATAGGATCAATTTTGGGGAGAAGTAAAAAAGGTGGAGATATTGGGGAGGCAAAATTTTAAGAGTAAGGGGAAGAGGGGAAAAGTAGGGGGGAAGAGAAAGGAGGAGGAAAAGTTATGTGGGGAGGAGGGAGAGAGGTGGGAAAGAGGATATTCGTGGGGGAGTTATTGGGGAGAAAAGGGATAAAGGGGAAGAGAAGGAGGGAGGGTGAGGAAGGAAAGTGATGGGGGGGGGAAGAGAGGAAAGAGGAAGTTAGTGGGGAGTGTTGTCTTACTGCACGGGAGGAGGAGGAGGAGGAGGAGGAGGAGGGAGGGTCGGCCACAAATTCAATAGAGCAATACAAATTCCTTTCCCCGCCGGCAGGATCGAGGGGCAAAGCTTTTTTATTTATTTTTACAGTGACAGTTGTTTTCTTCCTTTCTCCTACTTTTATACTTTTTTCTTTCCTTTTTTACAGTGAATCTTCTCTTTCCATTCTTTTTCTTCTTTGTTAGCTTTTTCTTTTTTACAGTGGCAGTCTTTCCCTTTCTTTTCCCCTTTTTACTTATCTATTTTCGTTTTACAGTAGCAAAGTTTTTTCCATCCTTTTTTATTTTTTTATTTTCACTCGTTTTTTTTACGTACATTTTTGCTATTAACTTTTACTTTTCCCTTTCTCGTTTAGTGACTATTTTCCTTCCCTTATTTTGCCTTATTTTATACTGCCAGTAACGATTCAAGGGACTTTGTCATCATACTATTCTTCTTCCAAGCTGTGTATGTATCTCAGTATTTTCACTGGTCTTCATATACGGACCTTTTTCTTCTTCTTTTCCCCTTCTCACATCAGTTCCCCTACCTGTGTGACTTTATACAAATTCACCTGTATATCTTTTTTCCTACCTATTACTTCCAATTCCACCCATGCATCTCGGTTCCCGTAGTGGTAAGTGGATGTTGGAAAAGGTGTCTTGCTCCTTCGGCCTGTTGTTTACATGATCCCATAAAAACTGACTAAATAAATGAGTCAATATGGAAGGCGATAGGTCTGTTTGAGATACGCTCTTTAATTCTTCCTATTTCACCGACGCTACATTTAAATACTAATATACCTACATGTGGATGCTATACTGAACTATTTGTTTCTGCTTATACGAGCTTGATTTTCTCACATTCCATCTCAACATATTTACGGTATTCATGTACTGTTTGTGTGCCGCATCTTCCCTTTTCACCAATACTTATTATCAAAATTACTCATCTATTTACTGCCTACCTTTGTCCTTTGTCTTTCTTTTTTTTCTTTGTGTCTTTCTTGTCTATCTTTTTCGTGTTCATGCCTGTGTATCTTTATGTCTAATAGCTCATCTATTTCTTGTATATCCTCTTTCTTTTTTTTTCTCTGTCTTTTTCTTGTCTATCTTGTTCGTGTTCGTGCCTGTCTACCTGTCTGTCTTAATGCTCATCTACTTACTGTCTGCATCTCTTTCTTGTCTGTCGTCCTCGTGTTCGTGCCTGTCTACCTGTCTGTCTTAATGCTCATCTACTTACTGTCTGCCTTCTTTCTTTGTCTTTATTTTTTTCTTTTTCTCTTTCTTGTCTGTCGTCCTCGTGTTCGTGCCTGTCTACCTGTGTCTACTCATCTGTTTCTTGTATGACTTCCTGCCTGAGCGTCTTCATGCCCACACACCTGCCTGTCTCATCAAACCCACACCTGCACCTCCAGAGACGGATGGAGTGGCGTTAATAGTGCAATAGTGTGTGTGTGTGTGTGTGTGTGTGTGTGTGTGTGTGTGTGTGTGTGTGTGTGTGTGTGTGTGTGTGTGTTCCTTTTCTCTCTCTCTCTCTCTCTCTCTCTAACACACGACATACATTTTTCATTGTGCTAATCAACTGGTACACACACACACACACACACACACACACACACACACACACACACACACACACACACACGTTAAATGGCTGTGTCCGATAATAATTTGGGTCTTGTAGATTATTCCGCAGTAACATGAGGGGGGAGGATATATATATATATATATATATATATATAGAGAGAGAGAGAGAGAGAGAGAGAGAGAGAGAGAGAGAGAGAGAGAGAGAGAGAGAGAGAGAGAGAGAGAGAGAGAGAGAGAGAGAGAGAGAGAGAGAGAGAGAGAGAGAGAGAGAGAGAGAGAGAGAGAGACTGACTTTAAATGGAGTCTGTTGTTGTAATTGGGAATGGGGTGAAGTTACAGATGGAGGTATATTGTGTCAGGTTAATTTTGGCTGCAGTGGGGGGAAGGTAACGGGGAGAGGAGGGGAGGGAAAGGGAGGAGAAGCAAGGGAAGGAATGGGGAAGGTAAAGGAATGGGGGAGAAGAGGACAGTATTGGCGGGGAGTAAGAGTGGGAGACTAGCGGTGGGAAATTGGTGGGATTGAAGTTATGGAGATTATCGGGTAGTTGACGGCACAGAGGTGATTTGAGGATAGCTGAACGTGTATTTGGTGAGGCTTGTTGGAGGAGGAGGAGGAGGAGGAAGCTGGCTGAAGGTGGAGACTATCTGGTTGAAGGTTGGTAGTGTGGAAGAAAAGTGCAGGTAGAGAAAAAAATAATAGTGGAGGAAGTGAACAGAAGGTTGATAAAAGTAATGGAGTTCGCTGTGGAGGTGGCTGAAGGAGATGAATAGGAGGAGGCAAGAAGAAGGTGAAGGTGGATCAGAACTAGCAGGTGGAGGAGGAGGAGGCTGGTTGAAGGATAAATATTGGTTAATAAAAGATACCAAGTGGAGGCCAGTGGAGAGAGTTAAGAAAGGTAAGATAAGGTATGATAAGACAATATAAGGTAAGGTAAGCTAAGCTAAGCTAAGCTAAGATAAGGTAAGGTACGATGAGGTAAGGTAAGGTAAGGTAAGGTAAGGTAAGGATGAGAGGTATGAGGTAGATAATTAGTGGAGGTTGTGAGTTGGAGGATACAAAGACACTGTTAAGGTAAGGTAAGGTAGAGTAAGATAACGAGTGTAGGTTAGATGGAGGACACAAGGCCGCTGCTTACAAGTGGAGTGGAGCCACTTAGGGCACGGGAGATAAGCGGAGATCAGTATGGGGACTAAATCCGCTAACAGTGTGGAGAACAAATGTGAAGATCAAGGCAGCGTGGGGAGGCGGCTATGATCGCCTATCAGGGTATTAGACACGACCACCGAGCACGTTATAACAGAGTAGTAGTAGTAGTAGTAGCAGTAGTAGTAGGAGGAGGAGGAGGAGGAGGAGGAGGAAATTGCTATGGATTAAGAAAAAGAAGAGAGGATGAGAAGATCAGAAAGAAGAGGACGAGGAGGCTGAGGAGGCAGAGGAACATAAAATATAAAGTTAGAAAAATCAGAGTAGAAAACAGGAGGAATAAGGCGATAAATAGGAGGAGGAGGAGGAGGAGGAGGAGGATAAGGAGCATGAGGAGAAAGGGTGTCAGTGAATTCAGGATAAAAATAAATATAATGAACTGACAAAGAAAAATAAAGAAAATTTGGAGAAAATCGAAGCAGGAAAAAAAATATTTAAAAAGATGAAGAAAACGAAAAGCGAAGTTGAAAATAAGACAAAGAAAACCAAGAACCAAAAGTGAAGAAACAAAGAAAAAAAAACAAATAAGAAAGAAAACGGGAAAGAAAAAACAAAACAAAATCAAGAATAAAATCAAGAGAAGAAACAAAATGAAAAAAAAGGAAGAAACAGACAAAGAAAACAATGAACCAGAACACGAAAGACCAAAGAAAAGACAAGAAAAGAAGAAAAAGAAGCAGATCACAAAGACAAGGAGTAAGACAAGTCGAGGTCACAATTTGAGACGAAGACTGGCTCCCCACGCTCTTGTCACGCCCACACACACGACCTCAACTTCCTTCTTTCCTCCTTCATTACCTCATATTCTTTCTCTTGACGTCCTAGTCCTTCCTTTATCCTTTTCCTTATCCTGTTTCCTCGTCAATCCACCCATGCTTTTACTCTTAATTTTCTCCCTTTCATCTATACTCCTAGATTAAAATGAGCCAAATAAGGGAAAAAAGAGAGAAAGGGAAGGACGTAAGGTGGTGGTAAGGAAGGAAGAAATGACGAAAAGAAAGATTAACGAGTAGAATAATGGTTTTAGTGGAAAAGATCGCAAAAAATGGAACATGAGTGAAGTGAATGGAAGAAAGGAAGAAAGCAAGAATGAAAGAAGACAATGAAGGAAGGAAAAGTTGAGATGAAAAAGACAGATGGAATGAAAAAAAAACGAAAGTGGAAAGTGAATAAAGGAGGAGAAAATTGGGATGGAAAGTATAGATGATATGAGAGGAAGAACGAAAGAAGTAAGTAAACGAGGGAAGAAAAAAGCGCAAAATAAAGAAAAATGGACTAAAAGAAAATTAGCCTGATAAAAACAGGAATAAATTAATTGAATGAGATAGAGGGAAATGATGATGTGGAATGGCTAGTTGCATGAAACGAAAGAAGGGACAAAAAGGTGAAGGAAGGAAGAAGATGGGAAGGAAGGGAAGCAAGGACAGACAGAAGGCCAAGGAAATGGTAGAATGATATGGAAAAGAAAAGAATGATTTGTAAAGCTAGGAAGGACGGCAGGAAGAGAACTGATGGAAAAAATAGGAGGAAATAGAAAACAGGAGGAAATGAAGAAAATAATGAAAAATGAGAGGGAAAGGAAAGCAAGGATGGAATGAAGGGAAAAGACGATAAGGGAAAAGGTAAGAAAAGGGTAAAGCACAAAATGAGAGAGAGAGAGAGAGAGAGAGAGAGAGAGAGAGAGAGAGAGAGAGAGAGAGAGAGAGAGAGAGAGAGAGAGTGTGTCTGACGTAATAATAAAGTAATTAGTGTAAATCACATATTGGAGAGTGGGATGAGGAAGGAAGAGAGGAGGAAAGGAAGGAAGGAGGAAAGGAAGGTATGAAAGAAGATAAGACGGTAAGAATTGAAGGAAGAAAAGAGGAAAGAAATGAAGAATGAATGGAAAGAACACAAATGAAGGAAAAAGTAAAGACAACGGAGGGAAAACGAAAAGGAATGGACAGAGGAGAAAAGAAGAGAGGAAGGAAGGAACCAGCTAACGAAAAAACAAGCAACCGAATGAAGGAAGAAAAGCAAGAGAAAATGACAAATACGTAAACAATGAAGAAAACAGAGATAAGTGAGGCAACAACACAGCCAAAGAGGATTTCCAGAAAGGAAGGAAGAAAATAAGGAAAACAGGAAGAACGGAAAAAAAGAAGAGAGAGCGAGATGATGATATTAGAGCTCATAATTATATGAGAAGAAGGAGGGAGAGGGGAAGGAGGAAGGGAAGGGAAGGGAAGGGGAGGCGAGCTGAGGTTTTACGGACAAGGGAGATGAACCTTAAACCGATAACCTTTTCATCTACTAAGAGAAGGAGTGAGAGGATGCGTCTGATGATGTTGTGTGTGGTGAGGCGATTTAGCCGGTGTGAGTTGTCTGTTTAACGGAGGAGGAGGAGGAGGAAAAAAACTAGCCTATTTTCACCTTTCGTCAGGGGAAGGGAATAAAGTTAGTCGTGCGTGTGACTGGCGGTGAGAAAATGATACTTGTGGGAACGTTCATGTAGGAGGGATTACGCATATTAAGCTGGCAGAAGGCGAGTCTGTGGTAGTGGGAAAAAATCTTATTGCAACGCTTAAGCTTAGAAAAAAAGTAATGAGATGGAGTGTGGCGATGAGGAAAATAAAATAATCCCAACATGTAAGTTCGGAAAAGAATAAAGTTTGCGAAAGGTGTTACTGGCAAGAAAATGATGCTGGGAAAGGTTGTAGATATGGTAATGGAAGTAAACAGCCTATCCCAGTGTGCGAGCGAAAAGTGTTTATCATCACTATCACCACCACTACCACATTCCTCTCTAAACACCCCTTCGACTATCATCACCATCTTCCTTTCCATCATTATCACATTATTCACCACCCAACATCTAAACTATCATCACCACCACCTTCATTTAACACTATCATCACCACCCTCATTCAATCCACCGCATTCAACACTATACTCTAACACCTTCACCACCGCCTCTCACCATCAAAACTCCTCCTACTCCTTTTCCATCACCATCACCCAGCCTAAAACAAAGCTAGATAAATGGAAAAGAGAGGAAACAATGGTGGCGGTCAACTGTTATCTTTTATTTTCACGGTAAAGAGGCGGATCAAGTGCTTAAATAAAAATAAAACAATACAATACAATCCTGCCAACGCAGTGCTCCTATAAAAATAAAAGAATTAATGAAAATTAATGTTCCTGTTTAATAACAGAGTTGTAAAAAAAGGTGTTTAAGCTCTTAAAGCAAGCCTCACACGGCACGCCCTAGACCAAAGACCTGCCGCGACATCGGGGGTCGCCAGTGATCGCAGTAGGTCGGGAACACATCCTAAATAGGTCAGGGGGGGGGTCTTGGGTGAGGTCGAGGCGGGTCGTGAGGTCTTGTCCAAAATCGTGGGATTTTCAAAATGTTCAAAAAATTCCACGACCTGGGCCGCTTCGCAGGCAGCTCTGAAACGCCTCGGAAACTACTCTTTCATACTCGGATGTTGCTCGGATCGGGTCTTTATTGGTCGATGTCGTCAGATGCCATCTGTATACGATTTACTTAGTTTTAAAATGATTTTTCTTCTGCTTGGAACAATTTTATTCACAAATATGGCAATAGTTACACATTTTAGAAATACAATTGGAGTTAGTTACACATTTTAGAAATACAATTGGCATTAGTTACACATTTTAGAAATACAATTGGCATTAGTTAAACATTTTAGAAATATAATTGGCATTAGTTACACAGTGTAGAAATATAATTGGCATTTGACATCATAATGCAATTCATGGCATTGGCTACACAATAAAGAAATTCAATCCACAATACAATCAGTAAATATTTAAATTTAACTCATCTTGTCCTGCCATGGCATCGCCCCAATATTGTTGTAGTAGACTTGTAGAAAGTCTCGCTGTTCCCTGGCTGTCCTTCTTGATGTGTTGCCTGCCAGGGCTTGCAGTCCTTGTAGCCATTCTTCTCCAACCTCATCTCTCCAGGCTCCTCTAATTACTTAATGGGAGTTTGGATCTTCTCTGTCTACATCTGCAGCAGCTCTCGGGTACCTGGTCAGGATCAAGTTGTGCAGAACACAGGCAGCCATTACCACAGACACAACTTTCTCTGCGGCCATCGCCATTGTTGTCAACAGGAATCTGAATCACTGGGTCAGAATTCCAAATACATTCTCTATAATCCTGCGGGCTCTGCTCAGTCTGTAGTTGAAGATTCTCTGTCCCTTGGTCATGTTTCTCTGGGGGTACGGCCTCATCAGGTAGTTTCTCATGGCAAGGGCATCATCAGCTGCTACGGTATATGGTATGGAACTGGTTCTGTGTCATCTGGAAGTGGTTCTGATTCAGGCAGGACCATGGTTCCATTTTCCAACTTTTTGAAGAACTGTGTATCTTTGAAGATACCACTGTCACTAGCACTGCCATTGGACCCACAGTCAATGAAGATGAATTTGTGACCAGCATCCACCAGAGCCAGCAGGATAATGGAGTGAAAGCCTTCGTAGTTGTAGTAGACATAATCTTGGTTACGTGGGACCTTGATGGCAATGTGCTTTCCATCTGAAGCACTTATACAGTTGTAGAACTGCCATCTGCTGCCAAATTCTTCTGCTATCTTCTTCCAGTCTTCAGGGGCTTTGGGACGTGGCATGACCTCCTCCGTGTATTCTGCAATAATGGCCTCAAATGTTTCTGGTACAATCTTTCCAATAGTGTTGTCTCCCCACCTCCAGGACTGGAGGAGAGCAAGGGATTGATAGGACTCTCCAGTGGCCAGGAACCTTAGAGTGATGCTTAGTCTCTCTGCAGCACTGATGGAAGCTCTCATGTTGGTGGTCTGTTTTTACAATTCTAGCTCGCACTCTGCCTTCAATTTCAGTGAACAGCTCTTCATCTAACCTCAAAAAGTTCTTGTAGCCAGGTGGGTCTGTTTCCAGCAAATCTGGCAGAAGATCCTGGCAGTGGCCCTTTTCCTTCTTCTTTAACCATCCCTTGACCCACTTCCTCTTCTTTTTCTCTGGGCCTGGAGAGGGGGGGGGTGCTGTATATTCTTCTGTGTCCGAGGAGGAGTCATCTAGCAGGGCCGCTGCTGCCTTCAGATAGGTTTCTTCTGCAGCAAACCAAGAACTTGCTTCTGCTTCCTTATGTGCCATACTGGATACTGATCTCTCTCTTCTGTCTTCTCTCTTCTGGATTTTTGGAGCAACTGAATGCTGGCCTGGACAGGGCATGCTTTTATACGGTGCAGACAGACAGTTGCGACCTCCGGAATTCTGAAAAACTCGGGAAACAGATCGAAAACTGGTCCAAAACGAGTCTTTTGATGTCGCAAGAGGTCGTGACAGGTCGGAAGAGGTCGGTGACGGTCGAACACAGGTCGGGAAAGGTCGGGAAAGGTCGGAAATAGATCGGGAATAGGTCGTAGAAAGTCGGAAACGGGTCTCGGATGGTCGTATGTACCTCGTAAGTAGGTCACAGATAACTCGTATATTGGTCTTGTCTGGTCGCATGTGGGTCGCTCAAGTAAACCCGATTTTCTTACGTCTTGAACAGCTCGCAAACGGGTATGTGCCGGTCTTTTGAGGTCTTTTAAGATCTGTAAAGGTCGCTGGGGTTTGGGACATTTTTTCGTAGCTCATCTTGAGGAGATCCGAAACACGTCGTACACTCGTGTGAGAGCCCGTACGATCAGAGGCCATGATTCACAGGTCGGGCTGGGTCGGCGACCCCCGAGGTCGCGGCAGGTCTTTGGTCTAGGTCGTGCCGTGTGAGCCTTGCTTAATTCTCTCATTCTCCCTCCTCTTCCTCCTGCGCCTCGTTACGTCAAGCGCTGAGGGGAAGGTGGTAATCTTTCTTTACTACTACTATTTTCCTGTAACTCTCCTTTTCTTTTACTTTTCTTTTCATCTTACTTTCCTTCTTACTTTCTTTTTCCTGTTTCTCTTAAGCTTTTTCTCTTAGATTCCTTTTCTTCTTACTTTCTTTTTTTCTTCCCTCTTACTCTTACCCTTCAGTGTTAATTTTTTTACTCTTACTCTTTGGTTTCCTCTTTCACCTTTTCCTCATTTTCCACCTGGTTAAGGAGAGCAGGTGTACGCTACAGGGGTGGTGGTAAAGTATCACGTGTCACTTTCTTACTCTTCCTTCTTCAACTTGGAAGGCAAGAGGCGGGAATTCGTGCTTTTTTTTTGTTCCTGATCATGAAAATATAAAAAAAAAAAACTTTACACTTCAACATTTTCTGCACCATCACTATTTTTTATTATTATGTTTTCTGTTTCTACTTAACTTTCTTTAATATTTGTTTGTTTACTTGACTTCATTCTATTACATTTTTATATATCAAAAACGAAAAACATTGCATTCCTTCTTTTTTTTCTAACTTTTAAACACGTTATCTCTTTTATCGTTTATTCATCCACATTCTTGAAAGTACCCACACCAATCTTATGTTTTATTGCTTTTCATTGCTCTTTTTCTCCTATTTAACCTTTTTCCTCATCTCATTTCTTTCCTTCTTTTTCGCTCGCATTTTTAAACGTCTTTCAATATTAATTACAAGCATCTTCTCTTCCTTTATCGCTGTTCTTTACCGTTCTTTCCATTATTAACGTTTTTCTTGTTCTCTCTTCTTTCCTTGGTCCGCATTTTTACACTTTTTTTTTAATAATAACTACACGCGCCATCCTTTGCATCGTGTTTCTCCACTCTTTCCGCCCCGTTACGTTTTTTCTCCCCATTTCTCCCTCTTTCCTTCTTTCTCCCCACGCCTCCACCCCGCCCCTCAGTCTTCACACCTCTTTAATGGCCCGAGCACGAGGCGACCAAAGGCATCCTCTGCTCCTCTGTTATTTCCACTACTTAATTTTTCCTCTAAACTTTTCCTCCGCTCTTTTTCTGTCACTCTCTTTCCTTTCATGACTGTTCTCATTTCTCTTTGTTCACTTGCTTCCGTATTAACAAAAAACAACCAAATTTAATGAATTTTATTGATATCTTTTCATTTTGCGCCTTTATCCTTTCTTCAAATCTTTTCTCTTTTAGTTTATTTTCCACAATATCTTTCTTCATATTTTATTCTTTTCTTATATCCGCAGCAAAGAAAGTTGGCACATTCCTTTCTTTAGTCGTTCTATTTTATTTTTACACTCATGTTCCTTTTCGTTCTCTAATCGCTTCTCTTTCTTTTTTCAGCTTAATCTATTTTCACTTTTCATATTTATTTTTCTTGCTTCTTCAGCCACCAAAAGGAAGCACCACCATTACTTTTTAATCCATCATTCCATATTTTTACATCTTTCCTTCTTCCGCTTTCTTAAATCCCAAATTCCTTCCTTTTATTTTTTTACTTTGTTTTTTTCTCACCTCCACCTATGATCAGGGGTACAGAGTAAATACCTCAGCCTATCTACTTTCCTAATTCCTCCTTTGTTTTTAAAAGTTCTAGTATCATATTCTTTTCTCACGTAACTTTGTTACCACGAATACTAACAAAAAACAAACTTTACTGTTTTCAGGTCAACAACAAAAAAAAAAAAAAAAAAAAAACGTCGATAGTCAGCAATAAACTAAGAAGACGTACATGAAATTATGTTAAAAAGACTAACATAAGAAGACACATTAAATTTTATCAAGACATACATGAAAAGACACGTACAGTCGGCTATAGAGAGTAGTGTCACACTGTCCAGTAAGTTTCGTTCAGAAAGCGACATCTGGCAACCCCTCCACGCGACATGAAAATTATTACATCCTATCGAAATCGTACTGTTGTGGTGATCGGTGGTCACAGGTGCACTCTACATAATTTTAAGATAGATATTTATCAAAAGTGCCCGTCGCTAACGCTTAATAAATATTTTTTCTTTAGGCTCTGTCGTTACATTTTGACACGAGCTTTTAGTTTCGTTCAAATTTAGTCAAGACAACTCTAAGTTGTTTATCAAACTATGATACATTTAAAAATATACTGCACTTATTAAGGGAGATTGTTATGCCTTTTGACTTAAAAAATAAATCCCTGACAGCCAAGATCTTGTTCTTTATTAAAAAAATATATATATACGTAATAATAGGCTATAAACGTTCACATGACGGCGTCGTCGACCGCGGGCTTTTCTACCCTCGCACTCAACACACACACACACACACACGTATTTATACTTAGATATTGCGTAATCTTCACGGATAAATGATTTTAGATTTTTGATGATCTGAATTGTCTTTGAGGCTTTATAGTGACGGGAATTAAGGCTGCGGGTTAAACAGACCCTCAAGCCTATTTGCTGTTTGATGGTAAGGAGCATTAGTCACTGGCTGCCTCTGTGAAGGACAGCATTGCACACGGTATTTTCAAAGTCTAATAAGAAAAAGTGTTTCAGACTGTTCGTGATGTTTTACCTCGCCATCATCATCATCATCATGTAGGAGACATTCATTATCGCATTTCTAAATTGAATTCATGTAATCTGGTATATTTCTAACTACATTATAATTATAATATAATATAATGTTATACAACATTATAATTTTACGGTCACACACACACTGTACACACTGATACGCGTCACTAACATCACCAGTGAATGCGCCACCGTGGTATAGTTGCCAGATACCGCCACCAGGCTAAACATTCTCAAAACCGTGACACTACTCTCTAGCGTCGACTGTACATCTAATAGATGTCTTCATCTACTCGATGTACATATGTAAGTCTTTTTATGTATGTCGATAAAATTTTATGTATGTCTTCTTATGTTTGTCTTTTTAATATAATTTCATGTATGTCTACTTGTTTTTTTTAACACCAAACTGGTAAGACATAAAATAAATATGCATGAAATCGATAAACATATCAAATAATAAGAAAAAATACATAAAATAGATGAAACAAAAATGTACAAAAAACAGACTCGCAAAACAAACACAAAACAAAACATACACAGAAGACAAAACACATCAACAAGTAGATACTTGGCTAAACAAACAGGCAAAGCAACAGGTAATCAGGTTAATCTATAGGAGAGGAGGAAAACCCAACAGAAGGAGAGGAGGTAGGAAAAGGGAAAGGGTAGGAAGAGGGTGGCAATGAGGGAAGAAGGGAGGGAGGAAGTGAAAGAGGGAGGGAGGGAGAGATGGAAAAGTAGGTAGGAAGAGGGGAAGGGGAGGAGAGGAGGAGCAAGGGGAAGATGGCTGCAAGGGAAGGAGAGGAGGAAGGAAGGGGGAGGGAGAGTGGAGAGAATTGAGGGGAGGGAGGGGCTAATAAGGGTCAGTTTGCAATGCTCTCTCCACATGACCAAAATTCCCCTTGAGCTGACTTTACCAATGTTGTCTTAAGGAGGAGGAGGAAAACAGTTGGAAAGTTTCGTTTAGTCGGCGCAACATCTGTGAATTATAGGAGAAGGGAACAGATCCCAGGAGACGGGACAAAACCCCCGATTAATACCTGGTACCCATTCACTGCTGGGTGGACAGGGGCGTAAATGAGAGGAGGAGGAGGAGGAGGAGGAGGAGGAGGAGAGGAGGAAAATACAATCTAGAAAATGACAACGAAGGAAAGAAATCAGACAAAGAGGAAAGATAACGCGAAAAAGAAAAGGACAAAGAGAAATGAAAAGGAAAAGGAAGAGGAGGAGGAGAACGCCGAAAGAAAAGGAACAGAAGGAAGAGAAGGAAGGATAATACGACTTTAAGGGAGAATAAACGGAGGAGGCGTAGATGTGGAGGTAAAAGTGGAGGCGAAGATGGAGGAGGACGTGGAGGTGGAGAGGGAACCACGTGATGAGAGAGAGAGAGAGAGAGAGAGAGAGAGAGAGAGAGAGAGAGAGAGAGAGAGAGAGAGAGAGAGAGAGAGAGAGAATGGAGGAGGACAAGAAGACAAGATCATTCATTATAATACATGGAAGAGAGAAACTAATGGAAGGGAGGGAGGGAGGGAGGAAAAGAGAGAGGAAGAGAGGGAGAGAGGGAAAGAGGAAGGGAGGGAAGAGTGGAAGAAGGGAAGTAACGGAAAAAGGAGGGAAGGGTAAGATGAGGAGAGGAAGAAGAGATAATGGAGAAAAAAGGAAGAGAAAGATAGGAAGAGCAGGAGAGAGAGAAGAGGGAACTGAAAGAATGAAAGGAAGGGGGATAAAAAGAAGGCAGAGGAAAGCAAGCCGAGAAGGGGAAGAGAGTAGAAGGAAGGAGACGAATCTGATGCTCTTCCTCCAATCTGCAGCCTCTTTTTCCCTCCTCTTATCTCTCGTCTCTCCTTCCTCTCAATATCCTTCCCCTTGCTCTCAAACTGACTGCCATCTCACCTTTCACTTCCACCTCCTCCACCTCCTCCTCGCCCTCCTCCTCCTCCTCTTCATTCCTTTACATATATTCCTCTCTTGTTTACCTATCTATCTTCCTCCTTTCCTCCCTTCCTGCCATCTTGTTTTCTCTCCATTTCTCCATCACCTCTCCTACTGCTCCCCACCTCCTGCTTTTTCCATCTTTTTTATTCCTCCTTGTTTCTCTCTCCCTTTTACCTCGGAACATCACATCTTCCTTTTGCGTCTTTTCCCTTTCTTACTCTCCTCTTTGCTTCTCTCTCCGCTGCTCTGTCTTACCTCTTCCTTCTCTTCTTTTTCTCGTCTTTCCTTTCTTCCTCCTCACCTATTAATTATAATTCAACCTTCTTCTTTCCTGTCTACTCTTATCTACCGTCCTTCTTTGCTTTCCTCTTCCGCCACACTTTCTTACCTCCTCCACCTCCTCCTCCTCCTCCTCCTCCTCCTTCCCTCCCTGCTCCCCATACTTTCTTCCGTCTCTCTTTTCATACCACATTTCTTTCCTCCTTGTCCGCTTTTCACCAGCTAACGCCCACCTTCCTTTCACTTCCTCCCTTCCTCCTCAATCCTTCTCTTCTTTCACGCTTCCCGCTCTCCCTCTTCCGCTTCCTTGCTACTTATTACCTCCCTTCTTTGAGTTCTTTCCTCCTACTATGAAACTTTTCATCCTTTCTTTCCGCCTTTCTTCCTTTCTCCTTTCGTCCCTCCCTCCTTTCATCCATGCACTTGCTCCAGCCTTCTCTCTCTTTCTCTACTTTCGCTTTTTACCCACACCTTTTCTCACCTGATTTTCTTCCCTCCTTCCCTCGCTACCTTCTAATTCCAAGTCGTTTTCCATTTATCTGTTTCTTCCTCCCTCCTCTCTTCCTTCCCCTCCTCCCTTAAGCTATTTCTTCATACCTCCTTTCCTTCCTGACCTTTCTTCCTTCCCCAGCTACCGTCACACACCAAGTCATCTTCCTTTCATCCTCTCCTCCCCCTTCTTTCTCTCCTTCCCTCCACTTCTCCGAACCTCCATTGGCCTCTCCTCCACACTGGGTCCAAAAACCTTCAAGGAATATCTTGCAAACGTGAATTATTAAGGGAGAGAGAGAGAGAGAGAGAGAGAGAGAGAGAGAGAGAGATTTTATACATTGTCTGTCTCCCAACCCAACGCCTTTCTCCTGCCTCTTGTCTCTTTCTGTCTGTCTTTAGCTGTCACTTCTCTCTCTCTCTCTCTAAGCAAAAGTGTCACGTATCACAATAAGATATTATTTTGATTATTATTATTACTATTATTATTATCATTATTATTTTTATTATCATTACCATTAATAATATCATTATCATCATGATCCTACCAACCAACCAAGCTACATGCAGGCAATTAGTCAGTAAGTGTCAGTCAGTAAGCGAGTAAATCAGTCATTCAGTCTGTCAGTTCGTCAGTCAGTTCATTTACCAGTTGGCATATCATTTCGTCAGTCAGTCAATTAGTTGAGTGGGTATGAATCCAATTACTCAGTCATCCAGTCAGTGAGTCAGCTAATTAGTTCATCGCCAGCATAATCAATCAATCAGTAAATAAGGTCGCAATCGCCATAGTCATTCATTCATTCAGTCTTCCTTCTCCTCCTCCACCTATACATCCTTCTCCTTCTCCTCCTCCACTTCTTCCGCTTGGCATGGTGTCTATCTCCTCCTCTGCTTGTTCCTCCCGCTTCTCAGTTCGCTCATCTTCCTCCTCCTCCATTTTCTCCTTCCGATTTACTTTCTCCCTGTTGAATTTCCTGTAATCTCTTTCGCTGATCTCACACTTCCTCCTCCTCCTTTTCCCCCTCTTACCAAAATCCAAATTCTGTTACTACTGTTTCGTCATTTTTTTCTTCCTCGTTCGCTTTTCTTCCATATTCCACTTATCCCTAACCACCAGTACCCAGCCAGTAACCATCCCATTACCATCAGTAGATCCCGTGCCTTGAATCCACCTCATCCTTGTTTGCATATTTTTGGTGAACAGATTAAGGATGTTTCTAGTTGGGAGTCGCTCTTGATTATAAACTGACATTTGAGAAGCACATACGTTCCACGTCTTCCACTGTTGCACAGAAGACAGGCTTGCTTCGGTAGTGCTTCAAAACATTTGCTTGTGACTCAACTGTAATCAAATCTTTTTATGCATTAATTTTGCCCCACTGATTATTGTGCTCCTGTTTGGATGTCTGCTGCCAATTGCCATTTAAAGTTATTTGACAGAGCTATCAATTCAACTAAATTTATTTCTCCGGCACTTGTTCTTGATCTTGACATTGGCATCAAGTTGGTGCCCTCAGCATTTTATTTGAATTTTTTAAGAATAATCGGCATCCCTTACAGTTTACACAATGCTTTGCCTGTTCCTTTTACTCCTGCCCGGGTCACGAGGTTTGCTCTTAGTCAAAACGATCTTGCTTTAAATCCCACATTTTTGCACGACACAATTCTCACGATGTTTTCTTCCGTCGTTGACAAATTTATGGAATCAGTTACCCAGTGAGACTGTCCTTTCTGCAGACATTTCTACATTTAAGTCTCGTGTGCATTTCTGTTAAAATAGTATTTTTATTTTTCCTCCTTTTGGCTTTGACTGGCCAGTTTCTTAACTATTCGTTGCCTTTGCTTCTCTCCAGTACCTTTTGGTATTTTGTGTGGTTCAACTTGTTGTATCTGCACCCTGAAGGGAGGCCTTGGTAACTTATCATAATAATAATATTAACCACACACCTTATCACCCTCCTACACTGCTTTCTCCTCCTCCTCCTCCTCCTCCTCCTCTTCTTCCCACCGCCTCCTTCAGAAGTAACAACACACTTCAAGGAACTGTGCGGCATCAGGCAATTTAATTTTCTCACAATCTTCACGTAAGTTAAGAGGACGGGAATATAATGGATATAGATTGTGTAGCCGAAGCAGACGATGTAAAGTGTGCCCCGGAGACCACTTGAGCCACCCCTTCGAAATACATCTTCTACCTCATCATCCCGTTTTTTTTCGTTTTATTTCTCTCGTGAGTAAACAGAAGAAAGAAAATGGTGTCTTGGATACTCTCTCTCTCTCTCTCTCTCTCTCTCTCTCTCTCTCTCTCTCTCTCTCAACACGGGCCCAAAGAAAATGCATCCACGCGTCAATTATGAGCAACAATGAAAACGAATACCTCCCACGATTACTGCTCCCCTTCCCATTCACCTCACCCATCCACACATTCTCACAAACCTAACCCCCTCACCCCCTCATCCACATCCGACTCACGTTCCCCACCCATTCTCCTCTCACCCGCTTCACACACACCCAAGTCATCCACCTTGCCATCCATCTGATACACTGTCACCCGTCTCGCTGCTCGGTGACCGCATATCGAAAGGGTGGAGGAGAGGGAATTTTAAGAGATGGGGGTGGTGGTGGGGTGGTGATGGTGGAGGAAGTGGAAGAATGAAAATAGGATGTGGTTGGGTGGTGGGTGAATAAGAGGAATAAAAGGAGGTAGTGGAGGAGGTGGAGGGAGAGATGAATGTGGTGGCTAGGTGGAAGGGATGTGGTAGGGGAGGTGGTGGAAGAGATGGAGGTGGTGGTTGAGTGGCGGTGGAAGTGGAGGAAAAGAAGGAAGTGATGAAGGAGGTAGAGGAAGAGATGGGTGTGTTGTTTGGGTGGCAGTGGAGGAAGAGGTGGAGCTGATGGATGCATTGAGATGATGCGTGAAACAGCGGGGAAATGTTGCTAAAGTTTCGTTTTCTTTACCGATTGTTTAGTTTAGTTTCCCAGATATTCCTTTTGACGTGGTTGCTGATTTTGTCATGCCATCAACCTTTAAACACACACACACACACACACACACACACACACACCTCAACACTTACGTACATGACACGACGACTTGAAGACACACACAACCCACCTTTCTCCTGTAAAAGAAAAGAAAAATACAACTAAAAATCTTTGGTGTAGAACTTTCTGACTATTTAATATTGTCTCGCCAGCACACACCTACTTTAATGTTGTACTTTTGTAATAACATGACATATTTGTGGAGTTTTTTGTTCATGGTTAAAAAACAAAACAAAGGGAGACAGAAAGACACAAAAAAGTCATAAAAAATCACAAATACACACAAAATGACAATTAATACATACACTAAGAAAACTAAAAGAAACGAAATTCTAGTTAAAAACAGTAAAGCACAGATCTACGAATATACAGCAAAGATGCAAACAGAAAACACACAATACCGATAAATAAACACACACACACACACACACACACACACCTTTGCAGCGATCAGACGTGCCTTCCAATTCCTCCAACTCTGCCTCAATCACCAGTCATGGATCTTGAGGCAGTGAAAGTGCTCCTGGACTCTCAAGAACGGGCCTTTCGTTCCGCCATGGACTTGGTGGTGGAACAGCTCAATAAGCGTACAGAGTTGGTTGAAGGTACAGTGGCTGATCTGATCAAAAGTCTAGAATTCTCACAGGCCTAAATTGTGGACTTAAAGAACAACATCAAAGTGCTTCAGAAAACGCTAAATGAGAAACAAGTGATTATTGAAGGACTTGAATCCAAAGTCTCGGAGACGGTACAGCGACTCAACTACAACGAGGACTATAGTAGACGCAATAATCTACGGATCACTGGCCTCCAAGAACAAGCGGGTGAAACATGGGAGAACACAAGCACCAAAGTGTCAAAGATGATCAACGATAATCTAGAGCTTCCCCCTGTGAGTCTCGAACGTGCTCACAGGGTGGGACCGGTCAACCCATACCGCCCACGGCCAGTCGTTGTACGGTTTGAGAAGTACAGCGACCGAGAAACAGTCATTAGGAATGCAAAGAAACTCAAAGGAACCGGCATCTACATCAGTGAAGATCTCTGCCCTGCCTCTCAAGAAATCAAGATGAAGCAACTACCTCTACTGAAGAATGCGAGAGATGAAGGTAAAATCGCGTACTTCCGTCACACGCGATTGATCATCAAAGAAAAAAACTGGCCAACAATCATCATTCTAAACCATCGCAGCTGACCCGACACATCGAGGCGCTGGTCCGACTCCTTACTAAGGCTCCTTTCAGACGACGCGGGCGATACCCGCGTCCGCGCTTAGGCGCGGACCCGCTTAAACTAATTACTGATGTTTTCAATGTAACCTTTCACATGGCGCGGGCGATCGCCCGCGTGCGAGCGAAATGCAGCGCGGGCGCCCCATGGGTTGCCCGCGGGCCCGCCTCCGCGCCTAGTTGCTACAGGGTACAGCGTCTAATGCATGTCTTCACACGTCGCGGGCAGGCCCGCGACCCGCGCACTTCTCCGGAGGAAACTCATTCAATAGTCTGCTGGATTTCAACGTGATTGGTTGTGCGTGACTGTCCCCTTGCATTTAATATGGAGGCTAATATTGATACAGAGCAGTTGATATCCCTTGTGCAAGAGAGACCAGCTCTGTGGGACAAGTCACGTGAAGACTACAAATCCCGAACACGCACCACAGAATGTTGGATGCTCCAGTCTTGCTCCTTTCAGCAATCAAGGGATGAATCCATAATCTCCTTCTATGTCTCTTCTTCTTTCGCAAATGCAATAGGTAGAGGAGACGAAGGCGATCACGGTCCATGATTAGTGCGTGCAGAACACAAACTGGTGAGCCAGATGACGAGGCCCGTGGGTGGCAGGTGGTTTTCACCCGCGCCGTCTGAAAAGGTACGCGGAAGCGGGTGTGTCCGCGCTTAAACGCGGACGCGGGCAGTGCCCGCGCCGTCTGAAAGAAGCCTTACAGCTCTGGCGGGGGCGGGGCGGCCCACAGTGCTGGGACTGGGACCACTGGAGGCGTAAGTTCTGCTGCGACTGGAGACTCCCAGACTAGTGCTTCGAAGACTGCTACTTCCCTGACTGGTGCTCTGCCGAAGGTGCCTAGTGGTGGTGCTGGCGGTGCCTCCTCGTTGCTGCCTCATGCTGGTGCTGACGGGATGTCGACTGAGACAGGTGTTCAAATGGGAGGAGGAATGGACATAATGGGTGGACGTACCCAGAAGAATCTGAGAGAACGCAGGAAGAAGTAGATAAGTAAAGTCACTCAACATTCTTCAACTTCGATTTCACTAGCATGATACCAGTACTCTTGTTTTCATTCATGTCACCCAAAATACTGTTTATTGTTATTGTACAACCAATTGTCACTCCTGTGACCTTTACTTAACACTTCAGGATTACCATTACCTCTACTTCACTTATATTTCTTCTACCATTAATTTACTACTACCAATACAATTACTACTACCTCTTAATATTACTTATTGCTACTATTGCCGCTTACTACTACTACTACTACTTCTACTATTGTTGGTGCTTCTATTACTGCTACTACTACTACTATTATTGCTATCACTACTACTACTACTACTACTACTACTACTTTTACTATTACTACTACTTTTACTACTTTTTTTTTTTTTTACAACAAAGGAGGCAGCTCAAGGGCAACAACAAAAAAAAACAATAATAAAAAAAAGCCCGCTACTCGCTGCTCCTAAAGTAAAACAAAAGAGGTGGCCGAAAGGAAGATCAAATACAGGAGGAGAGGTGTCCTGATACCCTCCTCTTGAAAGAGTTCAAGTCGTAGGCAGGAGGAAATACAGATGAAGGAAGATTGTTCCAGAGTTTACCAGCATGAGGGATGAAAGAGTGAAGATGCTGGTTAACTCTTGCATAAGGGGTTTGGACAGTATAGGGATGAGCATGAGTAGAAAGTCGAGTGCAGCGGGGCCGCGGGAGGGGGGGAGGCATGCAGTTAGCAAGTTCAGAAGAGCAGTCCGCGTGGAAAAATCGATAGAAGATAGAAAGAGAGGTAACATTGCGGCGGAATTTAAGAGGTAGAAGACTATCAGTATGAGGAGGAGAGCTGATGAGACGAAGAGCCTTAGCCTCCACTCTGTCCAGAAGAGCTGTGTGGTGGAGCCCCCACATGAGATGCATACTCCATACGAGGGCGGACAAGGCCCTGTATATGGACAGCAACTGTGCAGGGAGAAGAACTGGCGGAGACGGTACAGAACGCCCAGCCTCGAGGAAGCTGATTTAGTAAGAGATGAGATATGAAGTTTCAGTTGAGATTTTGAGTTAAGGATAGACCGAGGATGTTTAGTGTTGAGGAAGGTGATAGCTGGGTGTTGTCAAAGAATAGGGGATAGTTGTTTGGAAGATTGTGTCGAGTGGATAGGTGGAGAAACTGTGTTTTTGAGGCGTTGAAGGACACCAGGTTCTTCTTGCCCCAATCGGAAATAATAGTAAGGTATGAGTCTAAGCGTTCTGAACACTCCAGCCTTGAGTCGTTAAGTTCCTGAAGGGTGGGTCTTCTATTAAAGAAGTTGAGTAATGCAGAGTGGAATCATCGGCGTAGGAATGGATAGGACAGTTCGTTTTGGAAAGAAGATCATCAATGAACAACAGAAAAGAGTGGGAGATAGGACAGAACCCTGTGGGACACCACTGTTAATAGATTTAGGGAAGAACAATGACCGTCTACCACGGCAGAAATAGAACGGTCAGAAAGGAAACTGGAGGTAAAGGTACAGAGAAGGATAGAAACCGTAGGAGGGTAGTTTAGAAAGCAAAGATTTGTGCCAGACCCTATCAAAAGCTTTTGATATGTCCAGCGCAATAGCAAAAGTTTCACCGAAACGGCTAAGAGAGGATGACCAAGAGTCAGTTAAGAAGGCTAGGACATCACCAGTAGAACGCCCCTTGCGGAACCCATACTGGCGATCAGATAGAAGGTCAGAAGTGGAAAGGTGCTTTTGAATCTTCCGGTTAAGGAGTGATTCAAAATCTTTACATAGACAAGTAAAGCAATAGGACGGTAGTTTGAGGGATTGGGCGGTCACCCTTCTTAGGTACAGGCTGTATGAAGGCATACTTCCAGCAAGAAGGAAAGGTAGATGTTGACAGGCAGAGGCGAAAGAGTTTGACCAGGCAGGGTGACAGCACGGAGGCACAGTTTTTTAAGGACAATAGGAGGCACTCCATCTGGTCCATAAGCCTTCTGAGGATTGAGGCCAGAGAGGGCATAGAAAACATCATTTTGAAGAATCTTTATAACAGGCATAAAGGAGTCAGAGGGGGATGAGTAGGAGGAATATGCCCAGAATCGTCCAGAGTGGAGTTTTAGAAAAAGTTTGAGAGAAGAGTTCAGCCTTAGAGATAGATGAGACGGCAGTGTTGCCGTCAGGATTGAGGAGTGGAGGGAAAGATGAAGAAGTGAAGTTGGAGGAGATATTTTGGCTAGATGCCAGAAGTCACGGGAAGAGTTAGAGAAAGCAAGGTTTTGACATTTTCTATTAATGAAAGAATTTTTGGTTAGTCGGAGAATAGATTTGGCACGATTTCGGGCAGAAATGTAAAGTTCATAATTAGCATTAGTTTGAAGGCTCTGGTACCTTTTGTGAGCTACCTCTCTATCATTGACAGCACGAGAACAAGCATGATTAAACCAAGGCTTTTAGCGTGAGGTAGAGAAAGAACGAGGAATGTATGCCTCCATTCCAGAGACAATCACCTCTGTGATGCGCTGAGCACACACAGAGGGGTCTCTATCCTGGAAGCAATAATCATTCCACGGGAAATCGGAAAAGTACATCCTCAGGTCGTCCCACCGAGCTGAAGCAAAATGCCAGAAGCATCGCCTCTTCGGTGGGTCCAGAGGGTGTACAGGAGCGATAGGACAGGATGCAGAAATACTACTACTTTTATTACTACTACTACTACTACTACTATTACTACTGCTGCTACTGCTATTACTCTTACTACTATCACTGCTACTCCCACTACTGCTACTACCACTACTGCTACTACTATTGCTACTACTGCTACTGCTACTATTGCTACTACCACTACTGCTACTACTACTACTGCTTCTACCACTACTGCTGCTACTACTATTATTACTACTACTACTACTACTTCTTCTAATACTACTACTTTTACTACTGCTGCTATTACTACTACTTCTACTACTACTACTACTACTACTACTGCTACTGCTACTACTACTACTACTACTACTGCTACTACCACTACTACTACTACTACTATTACTATAACTATTACAACTACTACTACTACTACTTCAGCTACTGTTGTTACTTTTACCACTGCTGCTCCTACTACCATTACTGCTACTACTACTACGCTAGATAACTACATGTTTCCTTTTAATAATGTTTTCGATGAAGATTTGATGGATGTTTTTAATTTCGATGAAATATTCAGGCAAGAAATTTATGAAAGCTTTGATCCCTTAAGTGTGCAAGATAACAATTATAACAATGATATCGATGTCAATCAGTTTTATATAAGATCTAGAAACATTAACTTTCCTAAATCTGAATACATTTTTCCTGATAATTTATCTTCTCTTTGTAACAATAGTGATTTTAATTTATTAACACTGAATGTAAGATCCATATCCACCAATTTCCAGTATTTCAAAGACACTGTACTGTCTGACAATGTAATTTATGACGTGCTTGGTTTCACTGAAACCAGGCTCGACGCAGACATTTCTACATTGTATTCTTTGACAGCATATGAAATGTTCACAAATAACAGGAACAGGTATGGTGGGGGTGTGGCTGTTTACGTCTCGAACAGGTACACAGGTTATAAAGTAATTGAATTCAGTCGAATGGAAACATTTATTGAGAGTGTGGCAGTGGAAGTAAAATTTATTGGTAAAATATTTTTATTTTTATGTATATATAGACCTCCTCAAGGTAATGTGAATAATTTTCTTAATGTTCTCAATGAAATTTTAACTACTGCAAAGATAAAATCCTAGTGAAATATTTATTTTTGGAGATTTAAATATGAATTTATTACATAATAATGACGATAACATTCAGGACCTTATGAATTTAATGTATAGTTATTTCCTGTTTCCACTTACAACCCTGCCAACACGAGTTACGGCCACATCCGCCACCTTTATAGATCACATTTGGTCCACATGTGTTGAGAACAACGTAGGAAATTATGTAATCAAAACTGATATTACTGATCATTTTCCAGTGATATCTTTACTTAAATGTAATAATATTCCATCTCCTCCCACATTCATAACGAAAGAACGTTCACCCAGGAAGCTTTAGACACATTTAGTGCTGCACTTTCTCACACAGATTGGTCTGATGTCATAAACTGTACATGTCCTAACAACTCCTATAATCTATTTTACAACAATTTCAAAACAAATTATGATAATTGCTTCCTGAGAAAACAATTAAAGTTAGTAACAAAAATAATCGCAGTCCACACATTACTCCAGCATTAAAGAAGAGCATTAGAGAAAAACATAGACTTGAAAAACTAGCATATAAATGGCCTTTAACTTTTCGAGAGCAATATAGGACTTTCAGAAATAGACTAACATCACTTTTAAAAGAAGCAAAGAAGAAGTATCACCAAGACCAACTATTAGCTAGCCAAGGCAACCCTAAGTCTCACTGGAAGTCAATAAATAACTTATTAGGTAGATCTACAGATGGTAAAAACAGTGAAATTGAGCTACGATCAATTTGTTATAACATTCCAGATAAATTTAATGAACATTTTTTGAAAGCAAGTCAGCAAGCAGCAGAAACTGTAGGTAATGAATTTTTTTATTATTTACACAACTCTCCCAATTTTTCTATGTATTTATTTCCTGCCACAAACTTAGAAATTGAAAAATATATTACGGCATTTAAAACTTCTTCCTCCGGATTTGATGATATTTCCCCAATTGTTTTGAAACGCACAGCTAATAATATATCCATTCCATTAACACACATAGTGAATCTGATGTTAAAAACTGGAATATTTCCGGATGCACTTAAAAAAGCCAAAGTTGTACCACTACTTAAATCAGGCAGTAGATCCGATATTAAAAACTATAGACCTATTTCAATACTTCCAGCATTTAGCAAGGTTTTTGAAAAAGTCATTACTTCCCGTCTTGTATATTTTTTTGAAAACAATAATCTACTCACAGACTACCAGCATGGGTTTAGGGCAGGTCGTTCCACAGAAACAGCTATTTTACAGTTCATATCTAATGTATATCAGTATTTAGAAAAGAAACATTATTTAATTGGAATATTTTTAGATTTATCTAAGGCATTCGATACACTGAATCACAAAATTTTATTGAGTAAGCTAAGTCACTATGGCGTTAGAGGTATTCCCTTAAAACTATTTGAAAGTTATTTAACCAATAGGTCACAGGCTGTATATTGCAACGCCACGTATTCTTCTTTAGGGCAATCAACAAGGGTGTACCGCAGGGGTCAACATTAGGACCGATACTCTTTCTCATCTATATAAACGACATTGTTAATGTAAGTTCTAAATTCAAATATACGATTTATGCTGACGATACAAATCTTTTATTAGATAATGTAAACATTAACGATCTTCATATAAATTTAGTTACAGAACTAGAAAAAAATAATTATTGGACTAAAATTAATGAATTGAGTCTGAATATTGCAAAAACTAATTACATATTTTTTCAAAATCGTTCATTACAATATAACATTCCTCCTATAACCATAGAGGGAAACACATTAGACAGAGTAAATTTCACAAATTTTTGGGGTGTTTACATAGATGAGAATATGAATTGGAATCAACATATTTCATTTGTCACAAATAAATTAGCAAGGATGTGCGGTATTTTATACAGAGTCCGCAATAATTTCACACCTGAATCCCTCACTAGTATTTATTACACACTTTGTTATCCCCATCTCACCTATTGTGTATCAGTCTGGGCCTGTACTTGGCAGTCCTTCATTAAGAAAATGTCAGTAGCTCAAAATAAAAATTTTAGGTGTATATTCTATATGAGTAGGTTTGAGTCAACACGAAATATAATTAATACACAAAATTTTCTTAGTTTTCAAATATTCATAATTTTTTCATTGTTAAGCATTTACAAGTGCCTTACACAGTATTGTGGAGGTCAGCCTTTCAGACTGGTACACATCATACAACATTCGAGGTAATGATATCAATCTCATATGTCCACAGTTCAGAACTTCTCTCTTTAAGCACAGTATATTATACTCAGGTCCCCAAATGTGGAATTCATTGCCTCTACATATTAAGACTCTTCTCAATCATATAAATTTATCCATTTTTAAAAAATCTGTGAAAACTTATTTATATAATTGTCAAAGTAGTAATCAAATGTAGTGTGTGGTATGAACATAGTTTCACAAGTGTAATGTTCATTATTATTATTATTATTATTATTATTATTATTATTATTATTATTATTATTATTGATATTGTTATTGTTATTCTCAGCAACATATTATTATAATTATTCTTATTGTTCTATACGTTAGTTAATAATATATTAGGTACCAATTTTGTGCCAATGTAAACATTAAATAAAATAATATAATTCCATGTCTGTCGGGAAGCTTCGGCTTGACAGGCTGTGCCATTGCCATGTTTTATGTTATGTTTATATATAACAATATTCTTATATTTTAAAGGCAATAAATATTTACTTACTTTACTTACTTACTTACGCACACACCGCTCCGATAGCTCAGTGATTAAAGCTCTGCGCGGCCAGGCTTCGCGGCTTGGCTGGGGGAGGTTTGAGCCCCGCTCACGCCAGGATTTTCCGCTGGTAAAGAGCGGTTACTGTCCCCCCTTGTGCAAGGAGGATGGTGTGTGTGGTGTGTGAAGGTCTCAGCAGTACCCAGAAATCGACTATAATATAATGAGCCTTACTCTAATCGGAGGGGTACCTGCTGGCGACGACGAGTCCAGCTAGTGATCAGGACGTCGATGAATTACACACACACACACACACACACACACACACACACACACACATAAAAGAAAAACACTAGAGAAAGCATAAACTCGTCCCGGCCACAACATGTTCCGGTAAAGTCTAAAAATAAAACACACACACGCAGACTTATTAACGGACTAAGTTAAGGCGGACCAAACAAACAGCACGAGTCACACACGAGGAAAACACCGGCCCGCGCTGCACGGAGGAAAATAACACGGAAATGACCGAAAGTAACGGACAAAAAAAATGGTAAGAAGGTTAGATAAAATGATGTTGACCTTGGGCGTGAGGAAAAAGTAATTAGAGCTAAAGTCTGGCTGTATTATACTACCCAGGAAACCGTGGCCGCGCAGGTAAAAAATGTGAATAAAAGGCGTATAATGTAAAAAGGTACGGTAATTCGGACTTCTAGGGAGAAAAACGTAAATACACAATGAGGGAGAAGGGGGTTGAGGGGAGAGGGGGGATGGGAGGAAGGGTGGCACAAACAGGTCAGTATGGGGAAGGGGGGAGTGGAGGCAGGTAAGAATAGAAAGGTGGAGGGGAAGGCAAGGAAAGGGAAGGGGGGGAAGGGAAGGGAAGGGAAGAGAAATGGAGGGAAGGGAAGAGAAGGGGAAAGGAGGGAAAAGAAGGGAAGGAAGGGAAGATAAAGGGAATGAAAGGGAAAGGAAGGGAAAAGAAGGGAAGGGAAAGTGAGGGAATGAATGGGAAGGGAAGGAAAATGGAGAGAAAAGAAGGGAAAGTATGGGAAGGGAATGAAAAGGAAAGGACGGGAAGGGAAAGGGAAGGAATGAAGGGAAAGGAAGGGAATGGAAGGGAAAAGAAGGACACGGAAGGGGAAAGAGGGAAGAGGAGGGAAGGAGGAAGACAGGTAGGGAAGGGAAGGGAAGGGAAGGGAAGGGAAGGGAAGGGAGAGGAAGGGGATGGGAGGGGGACGAAGGGAAGGGCAGCTCACCTGGCGTAATTAGTAGCAACATTAGTCTTAAGAAACGGGAGATTACCTGCGTAACGAATGAAAGGGAGAATTATATAAGGGGGAGGTGAGAGGGGGGGTAGGGGGGGGTTGAGACATGACGAGAGGGTGTGTTTATCTTTGGTTTGGGGGAGGAGGAGGAGGAGGGAGAGAAATATGGAGAAACAAGAGGAAAGGAGGAAGATGGCAAGGGTATAGAGAGTGCCATGATAACGGGAGAGTTGGAAGAGGACGAAGGAGGATTGGAAGGGAGAGAGGGAGGATATCCAAAGTGGAGAACAGGGGAAAGGGAAAGGAGGGAGAATGAGAGTGATGGAGGAACAGGGGAGGAGGGAGAAGGAGAGGATACAAAGGAAGATCATGTTTAAGTAAGAGTTGGAGGAAAACGAGGGAAAAAGGAAGGAGAGAGGGAGAATATCTAAAGTGGAGGAGAGAAGGGAAAGGAAGGAGGAGAAAGGGAAGGGAACGAGCGGGAAGGAAATTAAATAAATGGAAGGTTGGAGGAAACTGAAGGATGAGAGGAAGCGAGAAAGGGGAAATATCAAAAGTGGAAAAGGGGTGTGGAAATGGAGAGAAGAAGGGAGGAGGAGGAAAAGAGGATGATGATGAGGGAGAGAGAGATATTGCCGGGGCCTGGCCACCAAAAATGGAGAGAAAAAAAACTATATTGGATAGGGATGGAGGAAAGCTGCGAGGGATGACAGGAACATGAATGTGGAGGAAAGAGAGAAGGGAGGAAAAATTACTGGAGGTAAACTGTGATAAGAAAATAAGAAAAATCTGTAATGAGAGAGAGAGAGAGAGAGAGAGAGAGAGAGAGAGAGAGAGAGAGAGAGAGACTGTACGGTTATAAAATATAAAAATGAAATAAAAAAAAAATTGTGAGAGGCAGCAAGACCACAAAAAAACTAGGGAAGGTCAGAAAGATGGAAGGAAGGAAGGAAGGAAGGAGAGGAAGAACGGAAAGCTCAACTACTGTGGCAAGACAATCCCCAAAATAGTGAGTAATTCATACGAAAACTATGCCATTAAAAAGAAACTACAAACTATTCTATTAACAAGCGAACTAAACCTTACGTATCTCGTGTTGGTAAATTAGAAACACGGCTCCGTAAAACACAAAACAAAATACTCATCCTCAGCAGATTATTATCATCCCGTATTAATTAAGAGCCGTCCCTTCCTCGGCCATTCATCACAGAGGGAGAAAGGAGGAAGGCTCAGGAAGCAGGAGGAGCACCGGAGAGAGAGAGAGAGAGAGAGAGAGAGAGAGAGAGAGAGAGAGAGAGAGAGAGAGAGAGAGAGAGGAGAGAGGGGTGAGGGAGGAGAGAGGGGTGAGGAGCGGAAGCCGGCAGGCGAGTGGGGGAGGCGAAGGAGGGAGAGAGGAATGGGACGAACTGGTGGGGAGTATGGAGGGTGAAGCGGGAGTTTGGGGGAAGCAGTTGGGGGGATCGAGGAGTAAAGGGGTACTGGAAAAGGATTGGCTGGGGGTGAAGTTAGATGGGGGTAAGGAGATGATATGCTAATGATGGTGGGGGGTGGAGGTTAATTAAAGACGGATTGAGGGTGGGGGAGGGAGGATAAGGAGAGGAAAGACAAGCCATTTAATTATTAAAGGGCGTGGGAAATCGCTAGTCACATTATTACCTTGTTAAAGCTCAAAGCAGTCCTCCCTTTATTTTTTTCTAATCCCTTTACTCTAGGCTGGGTTAGTGTTGATGGTTTGTCATGGGTGTGTTTATCCCTCAAGTGTTTCGTTCCCGATCGTCATGTCCTAAGTAATCGGGCAAGCTGCGAGTGTAACAACCTCTTAATATAGTCCCTTGTTTGATGGCGTAATACAGAGCACCTACAATACCTGGTGAATGGTTAGGCATATTTAGGTGGAATCCTGGAATGCCCTCAGGAATAAGACGGGAATACAGGTGTCAGAAGTAAAAGAAACGAAAACCACGAGAGAGAGAAGAGAGTGTCTACTGTAATACATGTTGGACTAAAATATTGAAACAAATAAAGCTGTATTTCAAAGATTGCGTTAGGTGAAGAATATAAGAGTCTCAACAGCTTTGGTTAGGATTTGTGTGTGGTGATGAGAGACTACGCGCCGGGCAGCTTCATTTGGACCCGCACGGAACGACACGCGGCTCGAAACACCCATGCGGGACCATGACGAGCTCGATATATCGCTCGTTCCATCATTACCGGAAGCCTTATGGACGAGCTAAGCATGGACAACACCAAGTATAAGCTACATACACAACCTTAGTATAATAAATGATGCATTACGTAAAATTAACACACTATCGAGACTTGCTGCGGCTTGTCTTGCTGACCCTAAGACCCTCCTCTCCTCCCTTCCCCTTTCCTCCTTCCCTCCCAGCAGCCTGAGGTACGACGATTCTCTCCTCATCACTCCCTCACACTCACGCTCCCCGGTTCCTTCACACTCATTCCTCAGCACTGTGTCAGACTGCTCATGACTGTTCATGCTACACACACACGCACGCCGCCCCGTCCGTCTCGTCGGGGCTGTTGCAGAGCGCGACTCACACTCTGACCACCGCCGCGGGCGTCAACATCACCGGCCAGGCACCGATGACGTCACGGCCGGCAGCCAATCACAACACGGAACAACCTCCCTCAAATATTACTAATTATACGCCTTTAAATACCTTCAATTCACTCCCCAGGCGATTCTCAACATGGACAAGCCTCACAATCACTGTAATAATCAAGAATAGTCGCACGGGAAGGAGCAAACTGGCAGGACAAGGCTTCAGGCAGCAGGGCACTCACTCCATCCTGCTCTCAGTCATTGTCTATACGCCGCGTCCCTTCCTGCAAGAACAACCACACCGTTTCTCACCTGATCCTTGCCTCGCCTCGCCTCAGCACGCCGCCGCCCGCCTTGCACACAAGCGAGACACCCGCCGGGACCCCAACACGCACGGCACACGGACACATCCTCACTCCGGCACTTTCCACAGCACTCTGGGCTCGGCGTGACGTCACCGATGCGCCTTTGTTTTACCCACAATGCCCGATGGTTTTGTCGACATGGTTACATTGACACCTGGGGCACGTTGGTCGCTTTCCATCGAATAATAAGCATTGCTATTGAAGTTTGCGATTAAATAAATAATTTCTTCCATTGCTTAGTTAAATCATAATACTAAAATATAATGGCGTTTCTACGTTACAACGTCGTGCTTGTTATTCATTATCTTTGTAAATGACCTTATTGCTCTGATTAGGAATGGTGTGATGTGGACGGGTTTCTCGCATGGCTGCACACCTTAGTATTATTTTTTTATTTTTTTTTAACGTTGTTGCCTATTGCGCCGGTAGGCATCTTCCCGGTGGGGCCTGATGGTCGGCCCAAGGCTTCTTCCAGGTGGGGCCTGATGGTCGGCCCAGCCCGTTCTGGCGCAGGCGAGTGTTTATAGTGGCGCCATCTTGCATTGGCTCATGCTGCCCCCCGGAACTCGTTCTTGATTCGCTTGGACGGCTTCCTCTAGAGTCCGGGTTGATGGGTGGTCTTCAGGACAGCATGTGGGTAGTTTTAAGCCACTCGGCGGTGACTGAAAAATCCGAGTGGTAGCGTGAGGATTCGAACCCGCGTCGTCCATCACGCGGCGAATGTGGGTCCAGTACGCTATCACTTCGGCCACCGCCTACCATAATTAATTGACAATACAGTCCTTTTATCAACAACGAGACAGGGGATGCAGAGAAAGTTGACGCTGTTAATTAAATGAGTACTCTAAGGGCCATGGAATGTGTGTCAATAATGTGAAAACTAAATTTTGTGCCTTGAATTATTTGCCAGAGGAGAGGGTTCCGTTTATTATTGAACATATTGCAGTAGAGTGGTGTGATAGACACACGTATCTGGGCAGCCTTTTCATTTCAGACGGGTCATTATCGTCAGCTTTAGCTGCGCACGCTGAAACAAAGATGTGTCACATACTTAAATTTGTGTCTTTCTTTTTAAATAGGGACGTCCCATGTCAAGTAAAATTTAAGGTATTTAATGCTGCCCTAATGTCACCAGTGCTGTATGGATGCGAGTCATGGCTCAACGGGGACCTGAAACCGATAGAGAAATTATACAACTGGGCTGTAAAACAACTGCTCGGCGTTTGTATGACAACCTGTACGGATATTTGTTACGTTGAACTCGGCTTACCACCACTCAAGTATTTAGTTATTAGTAAACAACGAAAAATTTTCAAAGCTTGTGGGAGGAACGCCAACATATGATGGATGATCCGTGGGTGCATGCAGTTAAGTTAGTTCTTGCTACGAACACTGCGACATGTACGAGGCCTGATCACAGATAACATTAAATGATTATGAAGTAGGACTTAGCTACGTGAAACGTTCCATTTGTGAATCCACGTCCTCGAGGCGTGTTACATACCGGCTGCTCAACCCTAACCTGACTATCAGTGTATGTTACTTGAGGGGTAATAATGTCTGTGAACATTATAGAATTGCATACAGCCAGTTTAGACTGAGCGGATATAAACTGGCAATTGAGTGTGGAAAATTGAACAGGCGCTGTAGTGGACGCCTACCCGTGGAAGAGCGCCTGTGTCCTTGCGGGAGCGTACAGACAGAACTACATGTATTAGAATCTTGTCCCCTCACTGATGATATCCGTGCTCAGTACGTGTTCACATCTTGAAGCAGCTGATGGACACGCGTGATCAGTTTGTCGTACCTAAGATAGTGTTTACTGCTGTCACGTTTTACATAGGTATGCTACATCTCATGCAGACAGTATGTTTTCTTTTAATGTTTGGTAACTTCATAGTTTTGCATAAGTTCTTATCGATTCTTACCCGTTTGGTATTTTTTTAGTGCTCATGTATTTTACTTTTTCGTTTGACATTTCTTTTAGTGTTTATATATTTTACTTTTTCGACCGATATTTCTTTTATTGTTTATGTGCTTTACTTTTTCGTTTGACATTTCTTTTAGTGTTTATATATTTTATTTTTTCGACCGATATTTCTTTTATTGTTTATGTGCTTCACTTTTTCGTTTGATATTTCTTTTAGTGTTTTTATATTTTACTTTTTCGACCGATATTTCTTTTATTGTTTATGTGCTTCACTTTTTCGTTTGATATTTCTTTTAGTGTTCATGTGTTTTACCTTTTATTTCTCTTTTGTTTTAGAGTTTTATGAGTTTTATGACTTTGTAGTTAAGATGTAGTTCAGTCAATTTTATTTGTTTATGGAACGTTTGTAATTTACTGGTATGGGCACAGGATTCGTGGAAATAGTTTTATGTTGGTTGTTTGTGTTTTATTGAAAAATGCGCTTTTGTTTGAGTCTTAATATTAACGTGCTAATATAATTGCAAATTAAGGATACGTTTTTGTTTTAAATTCAGGAGCTACACTACTTTTATAATACTAAGATATTCTGTGTTGGACTACAAATAAGTCGCATATTTTCCAAGTCATATATTCTTTGCCGTGGTCGTTATTAAGATCGTTTTAATGAGTTGTATGTACTGTTGTGATTTTGTGGTCAATAAACAATTGAATTGAATTGAATTATGTGTGTGTGAATGTGTGTGTGTGTGTGTGTGTGTGTGTGTGTGTGTGTGTGTGTGTGTGTGTGTGTGTGTGTGTGTGTGTGTTAGAATGGGATGAATGTATATGGATGACTGAGGGCTAAGAGGATGAGAGAGAGTGGAGTCCCAGGCCCGTACCAAGAGTCACGAAGGATTAGCGACGAAGATCGAGGGGAAGGACGGTGCGTACCTATAGTCACTAGCATTTTTGGAACGAAGGTCTGCGGGAGAGACGAAGGGAAGGCAAGGTCTACCCCTTCCGCGGCATCGCCACACGACTTTCTACTCAAGCTCATCCCTTTACTGTCCATATCCCTTACGCAAGAGTTAACCAGCATCTTCACTCTTTCATCCTTCACGCTGGTAAACTCTGGAACAATCTTCCTTCACTTATATTTCTTCCTGCCTACGACCTGAACTCTTTCAAGAGGAAAGTATCAGGGCACCTCTCCTCCCGAAATTCACCCCTCTTTCGGCCACTTCTAACTCTTTTTAGGAGCAGTGAGTAGCAGGCTTTTTTTTCACATTTGTTTACTATTTTATGCCCTTGAACTGACTCCTCTGGTGTAAAAGAAAAAATATATATATATATATATATATATATATATATATATATATATATATATATATATATATATATATATATATATATATATATACACACACAGACAGGAAATGAGGGAGGAGGAGGAGGAGGAGGAGAGAATTTAAGTAAGAGGATGTAGCTAGCTACCAGTGGCTTCCAGTATCAACATTCTCGAAAATCAATCACAGGGAATATCACGAAGAAAAGATAAGTCAAAATAGGTAAAAAAAGAGGGGAGATGAGAGGGCATGATGAAAGGATGGGCATGACCTCACAGAAGCCTTAGAGATGAACAACGGAAAGGAAAGGATTAAGAACAGTGGGGGAAGAAAAAGATAAATGAGGAAGAAAATATATAGGGCGAGAAGGTGGGAAGTAAAGAGACGTGTGAAGGTAGTGAGAGGTGAAGAAAGGAATGTTGTTAAACGAAGAGATGGGAAAGAAAAGAAGGGACGGAAGAGAAGAGGAAAGGAAAAATAATTCAAAGGAATGAAAATGAAAAGATGAAAAGTAAGGGAAGGAAGGAAAGGCGAAGCAAAAACTCCGGGTCAGGAAGATATTGAAAGAGAAGAATGAGGGAAAAGGAGAGGACAGGAAACACAAGGCTTGAAAGGAATGAAAAAAAAACACATAAAAAATACGTAGTAACAAGGAAGAAAAGATAGAGAAAGAACCACGGGTACAAAAAAAGGAGGGAAAAAACTAGTGAAATAGTGATGAGAAAAAAATAATCAAGTAGGCAAGGAATTAAAAACATAGAGCTGAGAAATAAGTGACAGGGAGAGAGAGAGAGATTGATATAGAGATAGTGCCTAACTTTCTAGGGGGTTGTGAAATTATAAGCCTGAATAGGTTATAATATATGTGTACTGTTTTAGGGCCCCACCGTGTGTGGAGGAAATTATCAACGGCATCCCGAGTAACGACAGCAGCACCCAGCCGGTGGCCACACAAGCTGCACGCAAGATGCTCTCAGCCCGCCCCTAGATGCCACCCCGGATGCCGGCCTTGTGCACCCCCTTGTACGCCTCCTGGAGAGGGCAGACAAGTGAGTGTGGGCTGAGTGCTGTAACCAGAGGCCAGGGTTCAGGATGTCTATTTATCCTCTTTATAAATGAAACTTTCAAGAGAGGAATATCAAGGCGGTGGCTGAACGGATAGCGAGATGGCCCCGCGTTCAGGAGGACGCGAGTTCAATCCCCGACAGGTGCCACCAAGCTGGGATTTTCAGCCTCCGCCGAGTGGCTTAAAACTACCCACATGCTGTCCAGAAGACCACCTATCAACCCGGACTCTAGATTCTAGAATTAAAGATGAGCTCCGGGAGGGCAGCATGAGCCAATGCAAGATGGCGCCACTATAAACACTCTCCTGCGCCAGAACGGGCTGGGCCGACCATCAGGACCCACGGGGAAGAAGCCTTTGACCGACCATCAGGATCCACCGGGAAGAAGCCTACCGGCGCAATAGGCAAAGACGTAAAGAAAAAAAAAACTGAAACTGATCATTCTTTTGACATGTATTATGTCCATAGGAGCAGCAGTTGTGCTCAGTTATTAATTTGTTTCGCTCGTTAGCTGCATCATTTAGTTTATAAGCAAAATGACTTACTCTTGTGCCAATGTGAAGTAAGGAAAATGTTCTAGATACGAATTGGCGACCGTTAGTTACCTGGAGGATTACTTCACAACGAAGGTGTGGAGATGCGCGTCATCTGATGGCTGACAAGCGCCCTGCCGCAGCCCCGCCCTGCACGTTCTATACTGTTCCTTCTGATCCATTCAGAAATGATACCAAGGTTAAGCATTCTATGGCATCCAGCCCCAGCCTGGTTGTATCGTTCTTGCTGTGAGGGTCTCGCGTTGAAAAACGTGGAGAGGAACATGAAGTCTTAAGATGAAGAGAAGGAGATAGAAAAGGGTGTCGCTTCTTGATTGAATCTTCCTGCTTTGTTTTTATGTTGTATGAACAAATGATTAGTTTGAAGTTTGTTCCTCCATGTAATCCACGGTGTTTGCCTCCCCAACAGACTCGGGTGCTGTCGTGTCGTTCGTCAAGCTGCTCCGCTCGCCGCACACCAACGTGGCATGCAGAGCAAGCCGTGTGGGCGCCGGGAAACACTGCTGGCGACGGGCTCAAACTCAGAGACTTCGTCATTAAGGCTGGCATTGTACAACCTCTTCTGGAACTCATTAGACCAGACACAGAGGTAAGTTCATGAGGATGTTTTCTTACATTTAATAATGTATGCTCTACCATTCAGTGATGTATTCTTTCTTCATTTCAAAACACAAGCACAAAGTGGAACAGTAAACTAATACTTATAAGAGAAAGAAAAAAAATGATCATCAGAATAAACTGACTTCAGTATCTTCATTCCTGTAGCATCAGAGCTTCATAATGAATGTATTGCTGAGTGTAGATACACAGGTCTTTGTTGAGCAGGCATGAAAAGGCGGCACCAGGTGGAAGGCCACAGCCACAGACGGCAGGCCAGTGCTGTTACACAATACGGTGATGGAGGCAGTGGTAGTGAACAGGGTTATAACTTGTTGGCTGTTGGAATATGTTTGACGGATGGGTACTTTGAATTACGAGGAACTAATAAAGTAATGTAAAGGCTAGAGTTCAATTCTCAGGTCTGAGGACATGTATCTTAACATAAACTCCTTAGTCATTCATTCATTATTGTCTTAGAAGACACAATAAAACCCAGTGAGGTGATGCCCCACTCGGACCGCTTCCTGCATGCATCAGTTATTTGTGTGTCATACCAGTGGGGGTATTGTAGGTTAACATGGCTCGTTAATATTCACCCAGCAAAGGGTTATAAATGTGTTCATCTTTTCAGACTGAAGAGATCAACGAGGTGGACCGCCTGGGCCAGATGACTGAGGAGTGCGGCAGACTGGACAAGACTGAGCACTGCAGCACCACGACAACGAGGCCGTGTACGAAAAGGCCCTGGATGGATATCATCGAGAAGTGTTCCGGCGAGGAGGAGGGGCCCGAGGTGAGCAGCACCACCAGTGGCCAGGTGTACGACTTCTCAGCCGTGAACAACGTGCCTGAGGGTGGATTCTCTTTCTAGGACTTCAGTGTGTGTGTGTCTGGCAAGGGAGCAGCAGCAGGCAGGGTGTGTGTGTTCCACGGCGGAATAACGTGATAATGTATCTAACCGTCAATCTCACTTGTCTAAGTGACCTCTGCAGCATGTTTTACAGTGCCTTCAGTGGAACCGCTGGTGCCTCAATGTTTTACTGGGCCTTCAGTGGACCCGCTGGTGCCTCAATGTTTTACTGGGCCTTCAGTGGACCCGCTGGTGCCTCAATGTTTAAACTGGACCTTCAGTGGACCCGCTGGTGCCTCAATGTTTTACTGGGCCTTCAGTGGACCCGCTGGTGCCTCAATGTTTTACTGGGCCTTCAGTGGACCCGCTGGTGCCTCAATGTTTTACTGGGCCTTCAGTGGACCCGCTGGTGCCTCAATGTTTTACTGGGCCTTCAGTGGACATGCTGGTGCCTCAATGTTTTACTGGGCCTTCAGTGGACCCGCTGGTGCCTCAATGTTTTACTGGGCCTTCAGTGGACCCGCTGGTGCCTCAATGTTTTACTGGGCCTTCAGTGGACCCGCTGGTGCCTCAATGTTTTACTGGGCCTTCAGTGGACCCTCTGGTGCCTCAATGTTTTACTGGGCCTTCAGTGGACCCGCTGGTGCCTCAATGTTTTACTGGGCCTTCAGTGGACCCGCTGGTGCCTCAGTGTTTTACTGGGCCTTCAGTGGACCCGCTGGTGCCTCAATGTTTTACTGGGCCTTCAGTGGACCCGCTGGTGCCTCAATGTTTTACTGGGCCTTCAGTGGACCCGCTGGTGCCTCAATGTTTTACTGGGCCTTCAGTGGACCCGCTGGTGCCTCAATGTTTTACTGGGCCTTCAGTGGACCCGCTGGTGCCTCAATGTTTTACTGGGACTTCAGTGGACCGTAGGCTGCCTAAATGTTTTACTGGGCCTTCAGTGGACCCGCTGGTGCCTCAATGTTTTACTGGGCCTTCAGTGGACCCACTGGTGCCTCAGTGTTTTACTGGGCCTTCAGTGGACCCGCTGGTGCCTCAATGTTTTACTGGGCCTTCAGTGGACCCGCTGGTGCCTCAATGTTTTACTGGGCCTTCAGTGGACCCGCTGGTGCCTCAGTGTTTTACTGGGCCTTCAGTGGACCCGCTGGTGCCTCAATGTTTTACTGGGCCTTCAGTGGACCCGCTGGTGCCTCAGTGTTTTACTGGGCCTTCAGTGGACCCACTGGTGCCTCAATGTTTTACAGGGCCTTCAGTGGACCCGCTGGTGCCTCAATGTTTTACAGGGCCTTCAGTGGACCCGCTGGTGCCTCAGTGCTTTACTGGGCCTTCAGTGGACCCGCTGGTGCCTCAATGTTTTACAGGGCCTTCAGTGGACCCACTGGTGCCTCTGTGTGTGTTTTAAAATTGTTTGCTTGATAGGCTGAAGCTTGAGGAATTCTGTGGATTACGTTTCATATCAGGTAATGGCTTTTTTACCTCTTTTTATTCATCCAATAAATTTATCTTTATAAACTGCCTAATGCATTTGACTCAAATGTTATTTTGTAATAAGGGACCAAATAAATTCGTGCCAGATGATGAAAAATTTGATCATCCAGCACAATGTATCCTTCTCAACCTGTCAAAGATATTTTCCTACATCAATAAAGTTAAAATAAGTTGTCTTGGTGGATATATATATATATATATATATATATATATATATATATATATATATATATATATATATATATATATATATATATATATATATATATATATATATATATATATATATATATATATATATATATATATATATATATATATATATATATATATATATATATATATATATATATATATATATATATATATATATATATATATATATAGAGAGAGAGACTGTAGTAGCACTGTGATTGACGAGGTTCATGCCGTCAATCATGACGTCACGCGTGGGGAGGAGCTTTGGGCCTGGGAGGCAGGGTAGACTTTTGAATAGGCAGTTCAAACACGCTGCCCAGTTGACGCGCGACCCACACACCTCAACATTTTGCCTTCATGCCGGCTTACTCTACCTTTGGTTGCGCCCACAGAGGCGGGGATGGTAGCATAACGTTTCATCGGTAAGACAAAATTATATGTGTGGTGAAACATTATATAGGAGGCGAGAAAACTGAGCTTGAAAAAGAGCGACACGAAAGAATGCGAATCCCATGGCTTTTACACACAAACAGGTCACATTACTGGAATGTAGAGGTCTTTGGGTACTATCAGAAGTACAATGAACACATATAGTTTTTTTTTTTTCAAAACATGTAAAATAAGAGTGTAAACCTGGGCAAGTTACCGAGTCGATTCAATCCACGGGCACTCATTTGCCTGACAATGTTAATTCTCATTCTCTCAGTCTTATTCTCTCATTCTCATTCTCTCTCATTCTTATTATCTGATTCTCATTATCTCTCTCTTTCTCATTCTCTTTCTCTTTCTCATTTCCATTCTTTCTCATTCTCATTCTCTCTCTCTCTCATTATCATTATCATTACCTCTCTCTCATTCTAATTATCATTCACCCTCATTTTCAATTTCTCATTCTCTCTCTCTCTCTCTCTCTCTCTCTCTCTCTCTCTCTCTCTCTCTCTCTCTCTCTCTCTCTCTCTCTCTCTCTCTCTCTCTCTCTCTCTCATTCTTCCTTTATCATTCTTTCTTTCACATTCTCTCATTCTCATTACCTCTCTCTCATAACGAGTCTCCCTCATTCTCTCATTCTCATTCTCTCTCATTCTTATTTTTCTCTAATTCTCATTATCTCTCTCATTCTCTTTCTCATTCTCATTCTCTCTCTCATTGTCGTTCTTTCTCTCTTTCTCATTATCATTCTCATTACCTCTCTCACATTCTCATTCTCATTGTCATTCCCCCTCATTTTTAATCTCTCTCTCTCTCTCTCTCTCTCTCTCTCTCTCTCTCTCTCTCTCTCTCTCTCTCTCTCTCTCTCTCTCTCTCTCTCTCTCTCTTAAAGGAGTTATCTTGTGTCATTTGTTCCACTCTTGTTAGTCGTTTTTTTCATCCCTGGTGATCAAGACATCTCCACCACTCCACAACCATTTTTCTCCCTAAAAACATGGAACCAAAACCCCTCTCAGTAACTGGTGCCTGACCTGTATGTTGCATTTTCTCCATCTACTGATTAATATACCTCTAACAATGACATGCATGATTGTGTAACACGGTTGGTTGACGTCAAGTCAAATATATACTATTATTTGGGCATGGGTAGGTTTTTCTCCTTCCTGCCCCAATACTTCCTTCTGTTTTCTCGTAGATAGATAGATAGATAGATAAATAGATAGATAGATATTTTATTCGTTAAATTGTGACACATTAAATTTTGTATACAAAATGAAATTCATTTTGGCTTAAGAGCTCCCTAGTAGTTATTTGTACATTAGTGAATTTTGATCACATCTGAGACGCTCTACATAGAAGGCTGTACATCCTTCTACATTAAAAGTAAGGCCATGGTCAATGTATATTGAATACTATACAGAGGAAGTGTGAGGGATCAAGGCGGGTGTAGAACATTTCATCTCGATCAGCTTCTACGGAATAAAGACAAGGAAATGCTGGTGTTTTTTTTCTATGAAAACCTGTACATACATCCTTAGTGCATAATTTATACTGCAGCAGTTGAATAAGTAAAACCATATGATATGTGGAAGAAATAAGGCAGACAAGCTCATTTACTCCGACGATCTGGGAGGGAGAATGTTTTGAGTGGACTTACTGGCTCAAGGCCACCGGCTAAGCTCCGCTCACCCCTACCCCCCATGCTTCACCTCACAGTGAAGAGCGGCGCCCGCTGAGGGCCACTCCATGTATTCTTCCTCCAAGATTCCGCCGGTGCAGCGAAATTTTCCGGTGTAGCGAAATTTTCCGGCTGGCCCAGATCTTCTGTAAGAACCATTGAAATGGCAACACTCTCAACCTGACTGTTTCGTTTTCTTCAATTGATTTTAGAGACATATTACTATAAATCAATCTTCATCACATTTTCACAAAGTTTTCGTACATTACATTCAATGTGCACTGCCTCTCCAACCCACCTTTCATTTAAAACAAAAATCTGTTTGATCTTTCCTATTAAAAAATAATTATTCACTCTGGCCAGGGGACAAATTGAAAAAAATGTATATAATGAACTACGGGACTTTTTATCCAACAGATATGGACATTATCAGTAAGAAACTGAAGAAACCATAGCCTACTCTCGCCAGAAGACTATTGAGCTACGTACAGAGCCTCAGAGATTACGGAAGAACGTAATAAACTGCGACACCAAATTAGAAGAGACAAAAGAGCTAAGAAGCAATACGAGAAAGATGTCTGGAAGGAAAAAGAGCCCCGGGGGGATGGCGCGAGCCCCGTCGGGAGGCGGCAAGACAAGATTGACTCACTATAAATACTATAGCGCCATTGAAAAGCAAAGTGTGTAAAGAAGCAGAAGAGAGGATCCAGAGGGGGACCTATATAAGTAACGATACAGGTAATAGAAAAACAGCAGAGTATTATTGCAGTGTCCCCTTGCAAGGTGACTGTTCGCCGAAGGATCATGAAAGGGATGGAGTTCAATAGAGCCCAGCCAGCCATTCCAGCAACCCCGACTCACCCAAAGCAGCAGTGGGCATGGTATGAGAGTGAATAATTAACCTGTTGCAGCACTAACAAAATTTTTGACGAAGATGTATGTTGGGGCAGTTTTTTTTTCATGAAGACTTACCTCACCTTGAGGGTACTTCTTGAAGACCTCTCGTGGGGGTGGCAGCGCCCACACCCGCGTGAAGGACCTCCAGGGCTCAGGAGTTCACATGGGGCAGCAGACACGTGCACACCTCGGTACACTTTATTACAGGAAATCTAAAACACTCGCACCACACAGCAGAAGCCCACTCACACACCAAGCACGCTGCAGCACTAAGCTCTAACCTAACTAAGGCTAATTTGGCGGCGCTGGGATGAGAGAGGAAGGCTACTTAGCGTCGGGGTGAAGACACGTCGAGGGTGTAGGGCAGCGAACCAAGGCAGCTCCGCTCTCCTGACACATACTGACTCCGGCGTGAACCACACGATGAGCAGCCGTCCTCTTCAGGCGACAAGAGATGCCGAGTGCGTACTCCTGGCTGCAGTAGCGATTCCGAAACCAAAGCAGCACCGACTCCTTAGCGGCACTAGCGAAACAGGTACTAAGTTCCGGAACTAGTTACCGGTATCGTTAGTACCGCTAAGGTACCGGTACCGTTAATACCGCTAAGGTACCGGTAAAGTACCTTTAGCACCTAAGATACCAGTACCGGTACCTTGCAGGTACGGGTAACGGATCGGTATTACCAGGAATGGAGTTTTTAGTACCGGTATTACCGGTACTCAAATTAACGGTACCTGCCCACCCCTAGATAGGAGGGAGGGAGGTACTGCGAGGAAACAGGAGGGTTGTCCAGGGCCAACTTGCTGTCAGTGGGATGGTGGAGAGGAGGTAGAGACAAAGTTCCCCCAAGCACTGAGCAGTGTGGCAAGGTCAAGGGTGGAGAGCATAATTATCAATGGGAACTCAGTCAACCAGAGATTTAGCGGCAGCATCTATACACAGCGTCGTGCCAAACAGGAACAGCACAAATTCCTTTCAGCTAGTGGCGGATCCAGGCGGGGGGCATGGGGGGCGCCCCCCCCCCCCCTTTAGAACCTAAATTGTGCCTTTTCAAAGATTCACTGACATCTGGAGGGTATCATTCCTGTGAACACTACTACTAGCCTACTAATTATAATGATAATAATAATAACAATACTACTACTACTACTATTACTGTTACTACTGCTAATACGTACTACTACTACTACTACTACTACTACTACTACTACTACTACTACTACTACTACTAATAATAATAATAATAATAATAATAATAATAATAATAATAATAAAATAAATATAAACGTACAAAATAAATAAAAGAAATTGCGAACATTATCGTATTTCTATTTGTAAAAAAAAAAAAAAGCGCGGGTAGCGGTGCCAGATGGATTTGGCTACTTTACTGTATATATATATATATATATATATATATATATATATATAGATATATATATATATATATATATATATATATATATATATATATATATATAGATATATATATGAGATTGTAACAATGATGTCTATGTAACCAGTCACGGTCTTAGTCAGGGAAGCAGGACATGTCAGTGTTGAGTGGCCAGTTACACTACGCAGTCTTCAGCGTCCAGGCCTGCCAGGGTGTCTGTACGTGACTACGTGTGAATGAAAACTCGAAGGAAAGTAAACCCAACCCTCAACACTACTCTGTATAGTTAATAACCCACAGTACTTCACAAGTGCCCTTAGCTAACCTATCATGAAAAAAATCTATGAAAGGCGTGGAGAGACTTTTTATAACATTTGTAGGATAATTTGCACCAAGACAACTTATTTTAACTTTATTGATGTAGGAAAATATCTTTGACAGGTTGAGAAGGATACACTGTGCTGGATGATCAAATGTTTCATCATCTGGCACGAGTTTATTTGGTCCCTTATTACAAAATATCAGTTGCGTCAAATGCATTAGGCAGTTTATAAAGATAAATTTATTGGATGAATAAAAAAAACAGGTAAAAAGCCATTACCTGATATGAAAAGTAATCCACAGAATTCCTCAAGCTTCAGCCTATCAAGCAAACAATTTTGAAAGACACACAGAGGCACCAGCGGGTCCACTGAAGGCCCAGTAAAACATTGAGGCACCAGCAGGTCCACTGAAGGCCCAGTAAAACATTGAGGCACCAGAGGGTCCACTCAAGGCCCAGTAAAACATTGAGGCACCAGCGGGTCCACTGAAGGCCCAGTAAAACACTGAGGCACCAGCAGGTCCACTGAAGGCCCAGTAAAACACTGAGGCACCAGCAGGTCCACTGAAGGCCCAGTACAACATTGAGGCCCCAGCGGGGCCAATGAAGGCCCAGTACAACACTGAGGCACCCGCGCGTCCCCTGCAGGCCCAGTCAAACAGGGAGGCACCAGCGAGTCCACTGACGGCCCAGTAAAACACTGAGGCACCAGCAGGTCCGCTGAAGGCCCAGTAAAACATTGAGGCACCAGCAGGTCCACTGAAGGCCCAGTAAAACATGCTGCAGAGGTCACTTAGACAAGTGAGATTGACGGTTAGATACATTATCACATTATTCCGCCGTGGAACACACACCCTGCCTGCTGCTGCTCCTCCCTTGCCAGACACGCACACTGAAGTCCTAGAAAGAGAATCCACCCTCAGGCACGTTGTTCACGGCAGAGTAGTCGTACACCTGGCCACTGGTGGGGCTGCTCACCTCGGGGCCCTCCTCCTCGCCGGAACACTTCTCGATGATATCCATCCAGGGCCTTCGTACACGGCCTCGTTGTCGTGGTGCTGCAGTCCTCGGTCTTGTCCAGTCCGCCGCACTCCTCAGTCATCTGGTCCAGGCGGTCCACCTCGTTGATCTCGGCAGTCTGAGAAGATGAACACATTTAAACCCTTTGCTGGGTGAATATTAACGAGCCATGTTAACCTACAATACCCCCACTGGTATGACACACAAATAACTGATGCATGCAGGAAGCGGTCCGAGTGGGGCATCACCTCACTGGGTTTTATTGTGTCTTCTAAGACAATAATGAATGAATGACTAAGGAGTTTATGTTAAGATACATGTCCTCAGACCTGAGAATTGAACTCTAGCCTTTACATTACTTTATTAGTTCCTCGTAATTCAAAGTACCCATCCGTCAAACATATTCCAACAGCCAACAAGTTATAACCGCGTTCACTATCACTGCCTCCATCACCGTATTGTGTAACAGCACTGGCCTGCCGTCTGTGGCTGTGGCCTTCCACCTGGTGCCGCCTTTTCATGCCTGCTCAACAAAGACCTGTGTATCTACACTCAGCAATACATTCATTATGAAGCTCTGATGCTACTGGAATGAAGATACTGAAGACAGTTTATTCTTTTTTTTCTTTCTCTTATAAACATTAGTTTACTGTTCCACTTTGCTTGAGTTTTGAAGTGAAGAAAGAATACATCACTGAATGGTAGAGCATCCCATTATAAAATGTAAGAAATCATCCTCATGAACTTACCTCTGTGTCTGGTCTAATGAGTTTCAAAAGAGGTTGTACAATGCCAGCCTTAATGACGAAGTCTCTGAGTTTGGGGCCATCGCCAGCAGTGTTTCCCGGCGCCCACACGGCTTGCTCTGCATGTTACGTTGGTGTGCGGCGAGCGGAGCAGCTTGACGAACAACACGACAGCGCCCAGTCTGTTGGGGAGGCAAACACCGTGGATTACATGCAGGAACAAACTTCAAACTAATAATTTTTTCATACAACATAAAAACAAAGTAGGAAGATTCAATCAAGAAGCGACACCCTTTTCTACCGCTTTCTCTTCATCTTCAGACTTCATGTTCCCTTCACGTTTTTCCACGCGAGACCCTCACAGCAGGAACGATACAACTCAGGGCTGGATGCCACAGAATGCTTAACCTTGCTATTACTTATGAATGGGTCAGAAAGAACAGTATAGAACGTGTAGGGCGGGGCTGCGGCAGGCGCTTGGCAGCCACACATCTCCACACGTTCGTCGTGAAGTAATCCTACACGTAACAGTAATGGTCGCCAATTTGTACAAACCATTTTGTAATTCAGTTTACTTATAAACTAAAGGAGGCAGCTAAAGAGCGAAACAAATGAATAAGTGAACACAACTGTTGCTCCTATGGCCTTAATACATGTCAAAAGAGTGATCAGTTTCAGTTTGAGAAGATTTGATATTCCTCTCTTGAAAGTTTAATTTATAAAGAGAATAAATAGACATCCTGAACCCTGTCCTCTGGTTACAGCACTCAGCCCACACTCACTTGTCTGCCCTCTCCAGGAGGAGTACAAGGGGGTGCACCAGGCCGGCATCCGGGGTGGCATCTAAGAGCGGGCTGAGAGCTTCTTGCGTGCAGCTTGTGTGGCCACCGGCTGGGTGCTGGTGTCGTTACTCGGGATGCCGTTGATAATTTCCTCCACACACAGTGTAGGGCCCTAAAACAGTACACATATACTATAACCTATTCAGGCTTATATATATATATATATATATATATATATATATATATATATATATATATATATATATATATATATATATATATATATATATATATATATATATATCCCGAATTATAAACGCTCTTGAAAGTTATCCAAAAGTTTCCATTAATCTTATGTACTTTAATTTTGTTAATCATCCCATCTTCCTGTTTAAACATGCAATGCAGCTGTTCCTGGAAAGCAAACCATTACGCAGTGAACACCAGATAAGGGCCAAAGGCAGCACTTTGACATAAAGTGAAAATGGTCATGACTTCAGAGCAGCACCGGAAATGGTTTCTAAAATCACCTCTGTATTCCTCTTGCATTTGATCAACAGAATTGATGCTGAGGGTGAGCAGCAACTTCTCTTCCTTGCATAGTAAGGAAAAAGGGAACAAAGCCTCAACACACACCAGCCAAACACTGTGTGGTATAATCTGTTATGAGGAACACATGCACCAAAGACAACCAAGGCAAGTGTCACACATTCACGATCTTGACTCTCGACGCCTCCCGACGTCAGGTCACACGCCGACACTTTTGGAAATTTCTAAACACTCAGCGCCCTTCCCGACATCTGCCACCGTCGGCAGTAAACCATCACCGTTGGATGTCCATCTCAGCAACGTCTCGACAACGTCGTTTCGACGTCGGCAATGATCGACATTTTAGGGGATCTATTTACGATGATTTTAACGTACGTCTGGCAGCGTGACATTTTCTAACGTCGAGTCAAGATCGTGAATGTGTGACACTAGCCTAACAAATATGGAGAACACATAATTATAACAAAACGAGTATGTAATGACGCTGGACCTGAAAATATTCCCTCGTTTTCACATCTCCCTTACATTTTTTTGTGTGTGTTCATCTTTTATATATTTATTTATATTTCATTATTCCGTTTCTTTGTTTAATTATTCATACACTTATTGACTCTTTTCTAATTTCATTCTTATCATTTTTTCCTCTTTTTCCTCTTAGTGTTTCTGACTTTCACTCTTCTAATTAAGTTTCCATGTTGAGTTGTTCACATGTCTGTTCTTTTGTTCGACTGACACGTTTCCATTTTTCGTTCCGGCCATTACTTTCTTTTTTCCTAAGCTTTCTGACTTTTTAAATCTATTATTCATTTTGAGTTGCTTTCATATTTTTTTCATTTATTTGACACCTTTCAATATTTCTTTCTTATTGTTGTTTCTCTTTCCTCTTATTTTCTTAATCATTTTCTCTTCACTCCTTCACCTTTCCCTTCAAGTTGCGTGAATATTCTTTATTTGCCTCGCTTCAGTGTTCGTCACCGCTCTTCCTTTTCTTCTTGGCATGTTCCTTCTCTCCTTTACTCTTCCGCTTTCTTTTCCTCCCCTTGAGCGCTTTTAACAGAGAGAGAGAGAGAGAGAGAGAGAGAGAGAGTTTAACAAATCGTGTGCGAAAAAAGAACGAAATCGTTCGAAGAATCATGTTCACGAGCGTAACATTTCCATTTGTTTCAATTCACTTAGTTTTGCAGATTCGATTATTTTTAATATTTCAAACCTCTCTCTCTCTCTCTCTCTCTCTCTCTCTCTCTCTCTCTCTCTCTCTCTCTCTCTCTCTCTCTCTCTCTCTCTCTCTCTCTCTCTCTCTCTCTCTCTCTCTCTCTCACACACACACACACACACACACACACACACACAAAATAAGCACTGTTCATCAATCAGGGAAGTGAGACGCGACACACACACACACACACACACACACACACACACACACACACATATTCACATACTAACACATTCCATCCTCATGTGATATTAAATTTTGTCTCTTTAATCTTATTCCTCCACCTCCTCCACCTCCTCCTCTTCCTTCTCCTCTTATCTTCCTCTTCTTCTTTGCCTCTTCCTTTTCCAGTATCTCCATATCGTTTTTTTTACGCGTCTCTTTCACTCTTCTTCCACCTCCTTTCCGATTCCCCTCCTTGATCTCCTCTCCTTTCTCTTCTTTCCCCTCCTCCGCTTCCACACCATTGATCTTTTCCTCAGGAATTCACAGGTATTTCAGGATTTCTTTCACACGCTCTTTTCTTTTTCTCTGTATCCCTTCTTCTTTCCTTTATTTTCTGAGTTCCTTTCTGCGTGTTACTCCTTTACCATATATCCTTTTCTTTTCCCTAACTTTCTTTATATTCTATTGATTAGCTTTTTCTCAATATCTCGCTCCTTTTGTGTTCCTTTACCTTCCCTAATCCATCTCCTTACTGTCTTTTCCCTCCTCATCTTCCTCCTCTTCTTCTTCCTCATTTTTTCTTCACATTTTGCCTTGTTCATCTTTTTATCGCCGTTGCCTTTCTTTTCTCTGTGTATATCTGTTCACGGTTTTGGCTTTTATTTGTATCATTGTTATTCCATTCTCTTCTCACTCTTCTGTGTCTTGTATTTTGTGTAGTTTTTCTTTTTTCCTAATACCTTCTCACTAACTTAATTGTTTTGTTTTCACACTCCAGTTCTTTTCCTAATTAGTTTGTTTTTCTTTCGAGTTTAATCTAATTTTTTATCAGTCTGTATTCTTGTCCTCTTTTTCATTTCTTCCCGTTTTTTCCTTCTTTTCACTTTGGTTATTCCTTCTTTTTCACTCCTCCATCTTCCCTTCAATTTTATTTTCATGTTCTTGTTCTCTTCCCTCTCATTTTTTTTCGTTTCGCCTTTTTCATGTTAGCTGCTTCGTCCTTCCTTCATTTTCTCTTCATTCTTCATCTCCCGTCACTACTTTTCCTCCCATCCGCTCCTCCCTGCCAGCTTCATTATATCTCATTTCTTTCTCTTACTTTACCTCCACTTATTTCTCATTCTCTCGTTCCTTTCTTTCCTTCTTTCCTATTTACATGGTTTTCATTAATTTAATATTTTTTAAAGAAAATAAAGGCATCTCTCTCTCTCTCTCTCTCTCTCTCTCTCTCTCTCTCTCTCTCTCTCTCTCTCTCTCTCTCTCTCTCTCTCTCTCTCTCTCTCTCTCTCTCTCTCTCTCTCTCTCTCTCTCTCTCTCTCTCTCTCTCTCTCTCTCTCTCTCTCTCTCATTCTTCCTCTACTTTTCCCTACCTTCATTCCTCCCTTATCTTTCTCTTTTTTTTTATTCTCTCCTCAGTTTTGTTTCTTCACCCTCTCCTCACTTCCTCCAACTTTTCTTCAGTTTCTCCTCCCTTCTACTCCTCTACATCTACCCCTCTTCTCTCTCTCCATCTCTCCAGCTTTCTCTTCACTGCCTTTTTCCTTCGCCCCATTCCCTTTACCACCCTCCCTCCTCCTCCTCCTCCTCCTCCTCCTCTCCCTCTTCCTTTTCTGTCCGTCTTTTTTGGTTTTCTTTTTTCTTCCGACGGTTCCTCTTTCCATGGCATTGAGAGTCCTTGAACACCACAGTTTCAAAGAGGAACAAGAGGAGGAAGAAGAGGAGGAGGAAAGACAAAAAGAGAAGAAGTAGGGACGGAGTGACGGAGAAAAAGGAGAGGAAGATAGAGACGTAGACAAAGGGAAGAGGGAGGAAGAAGAGTCAGTATGTAGAAAAGTAGAAACATGAGGAGAGGGAAGGAGAATGGTATTTTCGGGGAGCGGGTGTAGGAGGAGGAGGAGGGGGAGGAAACATGGAAATGCAGGCAACAGAAAGTCTATTGGCTCATTACGAGGTCGCCCGCTTGGGTGATTTAATCTGCTCGACCGCCACTTGGGGCTTGGTGAGCAGATGAAAGCACCTCGATATTGAGGAGCAGATGAAAGCCCCTCGTTATTCAGTTTACTCCCGACGCAGCGAAATGACGGTCGATTCTATATTTGAAGGAGTTGATGGTATTCGCATTTACTACTTCCGAGGGAAGATTGTTCCAGTGGCGGATGACTCGGTTTGAAAAGAAACTCCTTCCAATGTCTGTGTTACATCGACTCGACTGAATGGGTAAACCGTTATTTCTAGTTCTTGAGTTGGTTGAGTTGGGTTGAGGTTGGGCTGAGTTGGTTGAGGAGGAGGAGCACGAGTAGCACGAGGAGGAGGAGGAGACAAGGAGGAAGGATGCATATTTTAAAACGATATTGTGTGTAGCCTATGTGTATTCAGGTCACGAAAGAGAGAGAGAGAGAGAGAGAGAGAGAGAGAGAGAGAGAGAGAGAGAGAGAGAGAGAGAGAGAGCAACCAGCTAATTTTCTTCGATATTTTCCCTCCCACAGAAATCACTTAATTAATAGAAAATGAATATTTGCTAACGGTAACTCATCCATTTGGTAATTTTCTTTTATTATTATCTCGCCGTTTTGGTTTTACTCTCTAATGGATCACAGCGTCGACGATTAATGTACAAAGCACTTGACTTTTTACAAATTATTAAGCCCAATTCAATATCTGCATATTTTTCCCCTGGAGAGTTTTATCTATTTCTTCTTTTAATTTCTTTGAAATGTCTTCATATATGCTTTTCACTTTCCTTTTGCGTAAGTTTCCTGTTTTTTAGTTTTTTTTTTTTGCATATTTTCATCCGTCGAAGTTTCGAAGTTGAGTCAGTCCTAACATTGCCAATTTCTTTAGAGATTCTCATTTCATAACTTTCAATCGTTCATCACATTGTTCATCTTTACCTCATTACCACAAAGTTCAGAATCATTGGTCACAATAACAGTTGAATTACATATGTGCACATTTTCTTCAAGGATATTTTTTTTTCTCTGTGAATTTTACACGTTGTCCTGACAATTAATGATCACGCCTTTTCTGAAGTTCCCTTTTTTTAGAATTTTCAGTCATTCCATATATTTTCAATATTTTTTTCTCAGTCTTTTCATCTTTTTCCTTTCTTCAGTTTTATTTCAACCTTACGGGAGTCATTCTCGGTAACTTCTTCATTTTTTACTCATTCGATGTTTATGTTCTTCTGATACTCACATCCTCCATTTTTATGAGTTTCAGTATTCTTTTTTTTTTGTGCACTCTTTCCATCTTTATCGTATTTTCACAAAACAGAGAATAATTGATCACATTTGCACTTAAATTTCATCCCCGCACATTCTTCCCTTCTAGAGTTTCCACTTTTATTCCCTCTTTTTTTTTTTTTTTTTTACTATATTGGTATTCTCGTTTATATTTGCGAGTCTTATTTTTCCCTTCCAATATTTCTCATCCGTTTTTCAGATTGTTTTTCTCGTTCACCTTTTTCCTCATTTGTCTCTTTTTCAATCAGTCTTTTCTATCACTGTCACCTGTTTCACTGTCCATCTTTTTCTCATCAACCTTTTCATGAATCACTAAGTTTTCTTCTTTATTCATTGTTTTGCATATCTTACCTTTCACAGTATTTTTTCCCTTAATTAAGCTTCTGTTCAGTCATTTATCTGTTTCCACACATTTCTTTTCGCTTATTCTCTACTTATCATTAACCTTTTATTTGTCAAACACTTTTTTTCTCGTTCTCCGTTTTTATCGTTCTCACTTTTTTCTCTTTCATAACCTTTCCCTCGTCCACTCTTTTTATTATTAACACACTGATGATTATACTGTACATACGACCTTAAAATTTGTACATAGTTAGTTAGTTAGTTAGTTAGTGTGTGTGTGTGTGTGTGTGTGTGTGTGTGTGTGTAGCGTGATCAAGAGAGCAGGAAGGAGCAACACATTTTTACACATGCATGAGGGAGGAGGGACAACACACACGATAGATGCAAAGTTTTCCTCTTCACGCCCCGCAACACACCACAACTCACCACCGCCGCAACATACCACCTCAACACACACCCGCACCAACGCCACCGCCGCAACACACCACCGCAACACACACCCGCACCAACACACCGCCGCAACACACCACCGCAACACACCACCGCAACACACACCCGCAGCAACACAGCGCCGCAACACACCGCCGCAACACACCACCGCAACACACACCCGCACCAACACACCGCCGCAACACACCCGCACCAAACACACCGCCGCAACACACCCGCACCAACACACCGCCTCTATACACCCACACCAGCACATCGCCGCAACACACCCGCACCAACACACCGCCGCAACACACCACACCAGCACACCGCCGCAACAAACACCCGCAACACACACCGCCGCAACACACCCGCAACACACACCGCCGCAACACACCCGCACCAACACACCGCCGCAACACACACGCACCAAAACACCGCCGCAACACACACCCGCAACACACACCGCTGCAACACAACCACCGTAACACACACCCGCACCCGCACACCGCCGCAACACACCCGCACCAACACACCGCCGCAACACAACCACCGCAACACACCCGCACCAACACACCGCCGCAACACAACCACCGCAACACACCCGCACCAACACACCGCCGCAACACAACCACCGCAACACACACCCGCACCAACACAACGCCGCAACACACCCGCACCAACACACCGCCGCAACACAACCACCGCAATACACCCGCACCAACACACCGCCGCAACACAACCACCGCAACACACCCGCACCAACACACCGCAGCACACACCCGCACCAACACACCGCCGCAACACACACCCGCACCAACACACCGCCGCAACACACACCCGCACCAGCACACCACCGCAACACACACCCGCACCAACACACCGCCGCAACACACACCCGCACCAGCACACCACCGCAACACACACCCGCACCAACACACCGCCGTAACACACCCGCATCAGCACACCGCCGTAACACACCCGCAACAGCACACCGCCGCAACACACCCGCACCAGCACACTGCCGCAACACAACTACCGCAACACACCGCCGCAACACACCCGCACCAACACACAACCGCAACACACCCGCACCAACACACCGCCGCAACACACCCGCACCAACACACACCCGCACCAACACACCGCCGCAACACACCCGCATCAACACACCGCTGCAACACAACTCCGCCACATCACCGCAGACAACCAACACAACCAACGCGCCGTTACGCCCCCCGCGCCTCGCTTCCCACACGCCCCGCCCTGGACTAGAGCTGAGGGCGGAAGGCGTGGGAGGGGGAAGTGCACTAAGCGTGGGTGAGGAAAGGGAAGGAAACATGGAAACATGGAAACATGGACTAGCAGGCAGCAGAAAGCCTGTTGGTTCATTACTAGGCTGCCTGCGTTCAGTGATTCAATCAATCCGTTTGCCATAGGAGTGGCTTGCAGGGAAGGATTAAAGCACTTGTATATCTACTCTTGGGAACGTTCAGTTCACTCCCGATGCAGCAAAGTGGCGATCAATGCGTTTCTTGAAGGAGTTGATGGTCTCTGCGCTAACCACTTCTGCAGGAAGGCTGTTCCAGTGGCGAACAACTCTATTCGAGAAATAACTTCTGCCGATGTCGGTATTGCATCGCTTTGCTTGAATTGTTTTTCCGTTGTTTCTTGTTCTCAGGTTAGTTTGTAGCGTGAAGAGTTTGGAGTGATCAACGTTGCTGAGCTTGTTCAGGTACTTAAAGACTTGTATCATGTCTCCCCGCAGGCGTCTATTTTCCAACGTGAAGAGGTTGAGTCGCTCGAGTCGCTCTTCATAGGGCTTCGTCCTCAGTGATGGTATCATCTTCGTGGCGCGGCGCTGTACTCTCTCAAGTAATTCAATGTCTTTCCTGTAATTAGGAGACCAGAATTGCACGGCGTATTCCAGGTGGGGCCTTACCAGCGAATTGTACAAGGATAACATAACTCCCGGCGTCTTGTATTCGAAGTTCCTCGATATGAACCCAAGCATTGTATTGGCTTTCTTACAGGCGGACTTGCAGTGTTTTATTTGTTTCAAGTCACTGCTGATGGTGACCCCGAGGTCTCTTTCCTCTTGCACAACATGTAGTGGTTCGGGTGGACGTGGAATTCAGCCCACACGGGATTCAGCCCATGGAATTCAGCCCACGCGGGATTCAGCCCACGGAATTCAGCCCACGCGGGGTTCAGTCCACACGGGATTCAGCCCAAGGAATTCAGCCCACGCGGGATTCAGCCCACACGGGATTCAGCCCACGGAATTCAGCCCACACGGGATTCAGCCCACGGAATTCAGCCCACACGGAATTCAGCCCACATGGGATTCAGCCCACGCGGGATTCAGCCCACGCGGGATTCAGCCCACACGGGATTCAGCCCACGCGGGATGCAGCCCACAGGATTCAGCCCACACGGGATTCAGCCCACGCGGGATGCAGCCCACAGGATTCAGCCCACACGGGATTCAGCCCACACGGGATTCAGCCCTCGGAATTGCGAATGTGAACACACCCTCTCTCTCATCACGTATATATGCACTCGAACGAAAACACACACATAATCTTCTCTAGCTTAGAGTGTGCGTGTGAATGTGGACACACACACACACACACACACACACACACACTCTCTCTCTCTCACACACGTTGTAGGAGTTTTAGTTTCTTGTGAGAGCTGGCAACTGTGAGCCAGGCTCAAGGGACACAGCCAGTGGGGAGTCAGTCAGACCAGACGCCCGCCAGGTCACTGTACGCCTGGCTATTACACTCACATCCAGCCACTCTGTGTTTCTGTTATACCCAACACACGTTTATATGCAGACTCGAGCGAAAAAACACATATAATCTTCTCTAGCTTAGGAGAGTGCGTGCGTGTGAATTTGAACACTCTCTCTCTCGCATATATACAGACTCGAACGGAAACACACACATTTCTTCTCCAGCTTAGGCGAGTGTGTGTGCGTGCGAATGTAAACACGCACACACACACACACACACACACACACACACACACTCTCTCTCTCTCTCTCTCTCTCTCTCTCTCTCACACACACACAATAATATGCAGACTCATACAAAAACACACAATCTCTAACTTAGGTGAGTGCGTGCGTGTGAATGTGAACTCTCTCTCTCTCTCTCTCTCTCTCTCTCTCTCTCTCTCTCTCTCTCTCTCTCTCTCTCTCTCTCTCTCTCTCTCTCTCTCTCTCTCTCTCTCTCTCTCTCTCTCGTATATACATGCAGACTCGAGCGAAAACACACACATCTTCTTCTCTATTTTACCAGTTTAGTGAGAGATAGATAACGAATAAAATGATCCCTCTGTAGCGTACAATAGTAGACTGGAACAGGACACGTTCGCACCGTGTACAGCGCCTCGCAAGTCCCTGTTCTGAACACAGCTCTTGCATTGTCATCAGTGCCATTTGCTGCTCTGCTCTGCCCACGTACGCACTCGCCTAAGCTAGATAAAATGGCATACTTGACGGAAAGAGGAAACCAAGTGAAGAGGGTTGGGGGCTTTGAGTATGTCCTGAGGAAAGACCGAATGGGAAAGAACGGAGAACTCACCTGGAGATGCAGAGAAAATGTGAAATTCAAGTGTCCAGCCAGTATAAGAACCTTACAGGGGATAGTTCTTGATGGTCAAGGAAACCCTAATCATTCACACCCTGGGGATCCTCTAACTGGAGAAGTCAGGCAAGTGCAGTCACACATCAGGTCTGCTGCGACAGCTGGGCAAGATTCCACCAGGTCAATTTTGGCAGAAAACATGACTGACTTGTCACAAGATGTTCTCCAAAGGCTACCCAAAAGATCAACCCTGGAAGACAACGTGAGGGCCAAAGGCGTGCAACCAACCCTGTTGAACCAAACCCTCAATCCTTGAATTTTGCCATACCTGCCAGGTTCACAGATATTGTCCTGCATGACAGTGGTTCTCAAGATCCCAGCAGGATCCTGATTTTGGGAGACATGAACTTACTTCATGTCTTAGAGAATGCTGAGGTGTGGCTTGGTGATGGAACCTTCGCAGTTGTTCCCAGTATCTATTTCCAGCTGTACACCATACATGCCAAAGTGGGTAATAAGTTCCCACCTTGTGTGTACTTTCTTCTACCAAACAAAATGCAGGTCACCTATGTGCAAATGCTGGAAGCTCTTGCAAATATAATTCCAGATGCAAACCCCCAGACAATTCTGACGGACTTCGAGAATGCTGCACAGAATGCTTTCCGCCAGGTACACCCCAATGCAGACATCAAGGGTTGTCTTTTTCATCTTGGGCAGTCAGTCCAACGAAAGGTCGCAGAACTTGGCTTGAAAGTGGACTACGAGAGTAGCGTAGAATTCAACATGTCTGTGAAATCCTTGGTTGCTCTCTCTTTTGTGCCTGAGGAAGATATACTGGTCATCTTCAACACCTTGGCTGACAGCTTTCCTCCTCTGGATAGGGTAGAAGAGTTAATTGCCTACTTTGAGCTGACTTATATTCAGGGGAGGGACAGGGGCCAGGGAAGAGACAGGGGACCACCCAGGTACCCACCAGTTGTCTGGAACCATTTTTCAGCTCCAAGGAATAACATTCCACGAACCACAAATGCTGTTGAGGGCTACCACAATGGATTGAACAGTCTGTTCCTTTCCCAGCATCCTTCCATCTGGAGGTTAATGGATGGTTTGAAAAGGATATTAGTCTTCACTTGAAAACACTAGCAGACAACGAGGTGGCAAACAACCCTCACCAAGAAACAACCATTGTTCTATCAGAGAGGCTGGCTGCAAGGGTGGACTGCTACAATGATGTAAATGACAAGTTGCATTACTTGCGATCAATGGCACATATCTTTAGCAACTAAAATCAAATACAAATAAAAATGATTAAAATCATATAAAAAAACTTCCCACTAGGGGAAAAATAAGTGATTAGTTTAAAGCACAAGCTCCATAAAAATAATAATAAAAATCAAGCCTCACAGAAAACATCTAATATTTACAAACTGAATTTCCAAAGAAAAATTAATTGGAAAAACAAAAAGTAAAACAGAAAATAAGCCTCCCCAGAAAAAAAACTAAGTTACAAACTGAAGAAACTAAAAAAACTAAATTAGAATATATATATATATATATATATATATATATATATATATATATATATATATATATATATATATATATATATATATATATATAAAAAGGTTGCTATGGTGCTCAACCTCCTCGTGGTGCAAGCTGGGTTCGGCGAATAGAGCACTAACTACTGTAAAAATAATGAATAGTCAAAGAATAATATTGCTTTAAGTTATTTACATTTCTTTTCTAAAAATCCGTTCAGTAGAAATGGTCATATTTCTAAGGGTTCCATGTCAATTAACCCTATTCAACTCAACAGTGTGGGCCCGTGAGTTAAGTCCCGTGTGGGCTGAATCCCGTGTGGGCTGAATCCCGTGGCCTGAATCCCGTGTGGGCTGAATCTCGAATGTGGGCTGAATTCAGTGGGCTGAATCCCGTGTGGGCTGAATCCCGAGTGGACTGAACCGCGTGGGCTGAATTCCGTGGGCTGAAGCCCGCGTGGGCTGTAGGCCTGGGGTTTAATCCCGTGTGGGCTGAATGCCGCGTGGGCTGAATCCTGTGGGCTGCATTCCGTGGGCTGAATCCGTGAGCAATTCGTGGGAAACAGATTTCCGTGGGCTGAATCCCGTGTGGGCTGAATCCCGTGTGGGCTGAATTCCGTGGGCTGAATCCCGCGTGGGCTGAATCCCGTGTGGGCTGAATTCCGTGGGCTGAATCCCGTGTGGGCTGAATTCCGTGGGCTGAATCCCGTGTGGGCTGAATCCCGTGGGGGCTGAATTCCGTGGGCTGAATCACTTGGGGGCTGAATCCCGATATTGTGGCTGTTTGGAATACCAATGGAACCCCAATCACACCTTCATCCCTCCTCAGTTTACCTCAATATGCCACCAACCTCTTACCTCCTAATCTCTATGAACCAACCTGCCAATTTCTCTGTGCTAATCTCTATTACCTCCTCTCCTCCTCCTCCTCCTCCTCCTCCTAACCGCCGCCCACAGGTCATGAGACACACACTGTTAGAGAGAAATAATCAACCACACCCAATTTGTTATCGGACTCAGACATTTAACTTGTGTGTGTGTGTGTGTGTGTGTGTGTGTGTGTGTGTGTGTGTGTGTGTGTGTGTGTGTATTGCTACCACGACCCACCCGTTGATTTGCACAATGAAAATGTATGTTGCGGGAGAGAGAGAGAGAGAGAGAGAGAGAGAGAGAGAGAGAGAGAGATAACTGTGTTGTTGCAGTCAATACAACGCTGATTTTTATAGAAACGTAAACACACACACACACACACACACACACACACACACACACACACACACACACACACACACACACACACACTATTGCCTAATTAACGCCACTCCATCCGTCTTTCGAGGTGCTGTTGTGTGTTTGACTAGACAGAAAGGTGTTGAGGCAGGAAGACGGGCAGGTAAGATGGACAATAAATAGACGAGCAATTAGACGGACAGGTGTAGAGGCAGGAAGACGGGCAGGTAAGATGGACAATAAATAGACGAGCAATTAGACGGACAGGTGTAGAGGCAGGAAGACGGGCAGGTAAGATGGACAATAAATAGACGAGCAATTAGACGGACAGGTGTAGAGGCAGGAAGACGGGCAGGTAAGATGGACAAAAAATAGACGAGCAACTAGACAGACAGGTGTAGAGGCAGGAAGACGGGCAGGTAAGATGGACAAAAAATAGACGAGCAATTAGACGGACAGGTACACACGCACGAACACGAACAAGATCGACGAGCAGGGGCAAAGGAAGAAAAAGAAGAAAGAGGAAGAGGTTATACGGTAAGTAGATGAGTAATTTTGATAATAGAGGTTGGTGAGAAGGGAATATGTGGCACACAAACAATATATGACTAACGTAAAACATGTTGAGATGGAATATGAGAAAATCAGAAACTCGTGCTAGAAGAAATATCAAATTAATAGATAGGGTTAAACACTCGCATAGGTATATAATTATCTAAATAGAGCTTCGGCGAAATAGGCAGAATTGAATAACGTGTATGGCCCGCTATATTTGGCGTTATTTATTTATTCTAGTTTTTAAAAGATCATATCAAGAATAGGCCGAGGGAGCAGGACACCTCTTGTAGCACCCACCTGTTGCTGAGGGCGCTGAGGCGCGTGTGGAAGTAATGGTGGAAACACGATGCAGGTGAATTTGTAGAAAGTTAGAAAGGATGAGGAAATAATGAGGGCAGGGAAAAAGGAAGAAGGAAAAGGTCATAAATCAAGACTAATAAAGATGCGTATATACACAGCTTGAAAGATAAACTCTGAAGAATATAACGTTAGGTCACTTGAATCATTTATGGCTGTAAAAAAGAAGAAAAAGTAAGGAAAGGACTTTTTACTAGAAATGAAAAAAGTAAGAGTAAATGTTAAAAAAAAAATCAATCCTATAGTAAAACTAAGGAAGTTAAATTGTAAAAGTAAAAAAAGAAATGTAAGACCTTATTACTGTATATTGCAGAAAAAGTAAAAAAAAAAAAAGAGAATAAAAGAAGAAAGACTATAAAAAGAAAAGTAAAAAAAAAATGAGAAAGGCAAGAAAACTGTCACTAAAAATAAAAGAAAAAGTAAATAAAGATAGGTAGAAAATGTCGCTAGCAAGAAAATAAAAGAAAACGGCCAACCAGCCCGAGGTGCCCTTTGTCCCTCGATCCTGCAGCGAAGAAAGGAATTTGTGTTGCTTCCTCCCCCCCTCTTCCTCTTTCTCTTCCCCCCGCGTGCCCTTTCCCCCAATAACACCCACGAACATTCTCTCTCCCCATCCTCTCCCTTCTGCCCACGCAACTTTTTCCTTTCTCTTCCTTCCCACTTTCCTCTGGAAATTATGTCTCCAAAATTTGATCACCTTTGTTGACTTTCTTCAACCACAGATTGCTCCAATCTTGTTCCCAATCACGTATCTTCCTCCTCCTCCTCCTCCTCCTCCTCAGTGTCAGAAAAAGTAATATTGACACTGTACAATTCGTTAGTTCGCCCACATCTTGAGTATTGCGTTCAGTTTTAATCTCCCTATTACAGAAAAGATATAGATAAACTCTAGAGGGTGCAGCGTCGAGCTACTAAAATGATACCTAGACTGCGAAATAAACCGTACGAAGACAGACTTAAAGAAATTATTCAGCTTATCAAAGCGCAGGCTAATGCCCCGTTCACACTGTGCCGACTCTGGGCCACGACAACCCAGCGACTTATGCATTTGACAAGTCGGCTCCCACGCTCCAATAATTTTTTGGCGTCTTGGTGTCGGATACCATGATTGCCGACTTTCTGGGACATTCAGCCAACTAGTTGGTATCACGTCTGCGACATGCTGCCAACTAGTCTCAAGACGAGTCTCTACGGTCATTTTTTTAAATATCCCCATGTCTACGACAACCACGAATCTGCCGACCGAATGACCGACAGTCGCCGACGGTCTTGACCGACAGTCTTCTAGATTGTCTGTCAACTGGTTGGCCGACTAGCTGGCCGACAGTTGCCAAGGAGTTGGCCGACGGTCTTCCTGACGATCTTCGCGACTGTCTTGGCGGCAGCCTAGCCATTCCTTAAAATACGGAATCGCTCTGTATTCGAGAATGAAATGTATCATTCCGTTTTGAACCAATACGGAACGGCATTTGTTCCGTACGGCATTTTGTTATCTGAATGGTCAAGCAGATAAAATTCAGTATCTTAAAATTGTAGTGAGCACTTTTTTCGGTTAATCAAAAAAACAACCCGTAAAATTTGTCAAAGGTTCGTCCTAAAATACGTATAAAATACGCGACGTAGCGTCCCTCCCCCCTCCCTCTTGCCTCCACCAGCAGCGTGCTGCTGTCATTCATTGCATGCTCGAAATTTAGGGATGCCACCCGTTCCTTTAAATATGGATCCATTACGTATTGGAGAGTGAGATGTTGCATTCCACATTTTCTGACTTCAGGTGGCAACCCCAGTTGTGTCATTCAACACAAGAGATCGAGGCAAAAGGAGTGCGTGCGTACTGTGCGGCTCCCAAGTTTGTGTCAGCGAAACGTAACTATGCCTAGAAGTTGTTATTGTACTTGTGATTGCAAAATAAAGATATAAATTTCTTGATGGCGGAAGTGTTTGCCACTATTTCTGAGCCGACAGTCGTTATGAACGTCCTTCATTAGGCGAAGACTGTCGTCACGACAGTCCCTCATCAGTGTAAGTAGTCGGCACAGACGACTGTGCCGACAGGAAACGGTAAAATTTGAAAAATGGCCCCGACAGTCGTCACGACTGCCTGAAGACAAGCCAAGACTGTTGACGACTGTCTTGACGATAGCCAACGACCTCCCTCAGACCTTAACCGGAAGTGACGGTTGGTCCAAACTCTTGCCAACTCTTGTCGTGAAAGTTTAGCATGGAATACTTTTGCGCTAACCCTCACGACTCCAGACTCCTGTCACGACGTCGGCGCAGCGTTCGGCAACAGTCAAGACCTCTTTCAAGACATGCCCGACCCTTTCACATCAATACCCAGGACATCGTGTACCCTAGAGTCGTATGTAGTCGTAGCTCAGAGTCGGCACAGTGTGAACGGGGCTTAAGAGGTGACCTTATCGAAGTGTTTTAAATGTTCAAAGATTCGATAACGTTAATGTTCATGATTATTTTAGTCTCAATCAAGAGTAACAAGAAACAATGGATACAAAATAACGAGGAAGCGTTTCAACTCAAATGAATCAAAACACTTCTTCTTCAACCGTGTCATCAATGTGTGGAATGGTTTGCATGAAAACGTCGTCGAAAGCGAAACTATTTGCACGTTCAAAAACCGACTAGACAAATATTTAGAAGCTAACCCGATCATCCGCTATTTTGCTCCGGTCTAAGAGAAAGTAGTGTTAGCTTAGTATCGTGTATGATCTTCATTCTTTCTATATAAAATTCCATTGTAGTTTTTTCTATACTACATGGTATTCTTCCTTTTCGTGCCAGCTTCGGCTGGAGGGACTGTCCTGTGTCTCTGACTCGTAGATTAGAGTAGATGGTAGCAACAACAAACAGCCTAGTTAGGACCAAGAGGTCTGTTGCTGTTTGCTTTTCCTTTTTACTACTTTGTACTTCTTTTCCTCCTCCTCCTCCTCCTGCTCTTTTTTTCTCCTCTTCTCCCCTCGCCACCACACTCCATATCCCTCTTGTTCTTGCTTTCCCGTCTTTCCCCACCCTCACTCCACCGTACTTCCCCATTCCCCACGTCTCTGTCACACTCCTCCTCCCTTTCTCCCCTCGTCACCCATCCCCACTTACCTCCACCTCTTGTCTTTCCTTATCCCACCTTACAAAACAAGCAACAAGGAAGGGCTAGGATAAATCTGAGCTCCTTTTTTCTCTTCTCTTCTCACCTTTTCCTCCTCTTTTTTTTCACCTTTCCTCTCCTCTCTTCTCGCTTTGTCTCCTTCATCCAACCAACACACAGGAAAAGTAGGAATAAGAAAGGAATGGGTGATCTCAGAGCTCCTTTTCTCTCCTCTCTTTTCACCTTCCTGTCGCCTCTTCATCCCCTCACCTCCTCACCTTCTTCCCCTTCCTCACCCAAGAACAGGAATCATTAGGTGAACTCCAGCTCTTACACACGAAAACCCAAACACGAACAAATAGGTGAACTCAGCGCCCCCTTCCCCTCCTTCCTCTCACCTTCCTGTCCCCGAGCTGCCTGACGCCGCAGGTGAGGTTGGCCGGGATGCCCACAGGTGTGGTGACCTCGACGGACGTGGGCAGGAAGTAAGGACAGTTGGGACACAGCTGATCCGCCTCCAAGGTTCTGTGGGCGGCACCTGCGGAGGGAGAGGGGGGAAGGGGGTTGGTTTGGTGGAGGAGTCAAGGTGGGGGGAGGAGAAAGGGGTAGAGAGGGAAAGGGCAGAGGGTTTGTTTGGTGGTAGAGGCAGCGGTGTGGGGGGGGCGAGGAGGAGGAAGGGGTAGAGGGGAATTTGGGAAGGGAGATAGTTTGATGCAGAAGGCAGAGGTAGTGTGGGGAAGGAGGAGGGCAAGGAGGGAAGGATAGGATTGAGGTAGAAACAGGGGTTGGGTGCCTTTGTGAGGGGGCAAGACAGTTTGGAGGCGAAAGTTTGTTTGGGGAAGAGTGGAGGGAGGGCTGGAAGAGAGTGTAAGGGAAGCAAAGGAATAGAGGAATATAGTAGAAAAGCTAGAGAAAGAAATAGATAGATAAATAGAGAAAGAAAAATATAATTATAAAATTCATGCGCATGCACACACACCCACACACCCACACACACACACACGAAAAAAAAAAAAAAAAAAACTAACGGACAATGTTATTTGAGAGGGAGGATTACGAGTGGAACGGAAAAGGAAAGAAAAGGAAATAAAGGAAAGGAACGAGAGAAAAAAAATAAAAAAGAAGAAAGATTAAAATTAGAAAAAACTAGACGAATGTAAGGAAAGAGAGAATATATAAAGAGATAAAAACCTACGATCAGACACAGACTCAGACAGACAAACAGCAACGAAAAGACAGGAAGACCGTCAAAAAAGAGAAACAAACACAGACACTGACAGATAGACAAACATACACTGGAAGACAAACAGACGGGAAAATAATAAGACAGACAGAGAGACAGACCAGCAATCATGACCCGCCGCCTCTCCTCCACCTGTCCGGCGCTCATCTGCAGCCACTACTTAACGAGCTGGCGGCCAGGTAAAGGGACTCACCTGAGCTTCATGTTTATTTCTGCCGCAACAAACCGCGTCTCTTTTAATCATAACATACGTCTGGCAATGACCCGTGATGGTGGACTGGTTGTACTGGTGGATTGGTTGTACTGGTGGATTGGTTGTACGGGTGGATGGTTGGTGAGGTTGGATTGCGTCACTGATAGACAGGTGAGGATGGTTGACTGGATGGACACGTGTTCGAGGCTGAGTGGATGCGTGGATCGGAACAATGTATTGGATGCTTTAAAGTTGGACGTTTAAGAGATAGATTTTTTGTTCATAAAGTCTGATAACATGACCACGACGTGAATAGCCATGGTGTGTGTGTGTGTGTGTGTGTGTGTGTGTGTGTGTGTGTGTGTGTGTGTGTGTGTGTGTGTGTAATCGGTCATAACTCAGAAATATAAAAGTTTATGTGTGTGTGTGTGTGTGTGTGTGTGTGTGTGTGTGTGTGTGTGTGTGTGTGTGCGCGCGGTGTTTGTGTTTGTGTGTGTGTGTGTGTGTGTGTGTGTGTGTGTGTAATCGGTCATAACTCAGCTGCAAAGTTTTGTGTGTGTGTGTGTGTGTGTGTGTGTGTGTGTGTGTGTGTGTGTGTGTGTGTGTGTGTGTGTGTGTGTGTGTGTGTGTGTGTGTGTGTGTGTGTGTGTGTAATCGGTCATAACTCAGAAATATAAAAGTTTGTGTGTGTGTGTGTGTGTGTGTGTGTGTGTGTGTGTGTGTGTGTGTGTGTGAAATAACTGTGTGTGTGTGTGTGTGTGTGTGTGTGTGTAATCGGTCATAACTCAGAAATATAAAAGTTTGTGTGTGTGTGTGTGTGTGTGTGTGTGTGTGTGTCCATCTAACACACACAGTTTCCATCGTAATAATGAGGTAGTAATCGTTTCTATAATAACTTCCGGTTTTCCCTCAAAAATATGGACAAAAATCATAACTTGTAACAAAACGTGAAGCATTCCGTAGTGTTCTATTCTTCGTATTTACACAAGAATATTAATCGTCTTTCGCCGCCAGATGTTTCCTCGGCAGGAAATCAGCGAATTTAAAGTCAAACGAAAATGAAGTGAAAGAGGAGAATTAATTGATAAAAAAGACAAAAAATACTTTTCCATATTCCTCCTTTCTTTTCTTCTTTCCTGTTCTGCCCTTTTTCACATGTTTTTTCTCTCTCCCTATTCATCTTCTTTTTCTCATTCATCTGCATCCCTTTTTTCCTTTCTTCCTCCCTTCCTCCTCAAGCCTCAGTCGTATTCAAACACAATTCTTACCTAATTTTCCTTTGTCCTTTCCTTCTTGTCTTCCTCCGTGCACTTCCCTTTGCACCTTTCTTTCCCCTCTTTACCCATCTCACCCTTTGTCCCCTCAGCAGCGTCCACTTCTTTCATAATTCCCTTTTTTCCCATCCGCCACGTAACTCTCTCCCCACTATTCTCTTTCTTTTCTCTTTATTCACTCGTTCCCATTCTTCTGTTTCTCCCTACTCTTCTTTTTACACTATTTCCTCCTTTTTTGGGGGGGCTTTGTGGTGCAGTGGTTAGCACACTCGGCTCACAACCGAGAGAGCCCGGGTTCGATTCCCGGTAGGAGTGGAAAAATTTGGGCGGCTTTTCCGTTACCCTACGCCCCTGTCCACCAGGGTTGGAGTAATTACAATTCAAAATATTAATTACAATTACAATTACATTATTAAGGCTTTAAATTGCAATCATAATTACAATTACTCATGTGAAGTTCAATTACAATTACAATTACTACGAGACAGTCAATTATAATTACAATTATAATTACTCAGCGTCCAACAGTAAGCTTTGGTTGAAAAGAAAACACTAGCATCGTGCTGTTGTCATTTATTGAAAAGAGAGAGAGAGAGAGAGAGAGAGAGAGAGAGAGAGAGAGAGAGAGAGAGAGAGAGAGGTGGTTGTAGGCTAAACGGGTAGGCAGAGGGGGAGGGAGAAGGGGTGGTACAGTAGGTGGTGGGGACTGGGGGAGTGGTGCTATACATACAGACAGATAAACAGGAAGGGCGGGAAGGGAAATGGAGAGAGGGAATAGGGTGAAGGCAAAGGATGAAGAGAGGGTGTGGGTCGAAAGAAGGAAGAAAGGAGAAGAGAGGGAGAGACATAATGACACACACACAGACAGACAGACAGCCTAAGAGAACGTCGAAGAAATGAGGGTGTAGGTAGAGACAGACAGACAGACAGACAGAGGGCAGACAGACACGCTTGGACAGATAAGCAGAAAAATAGGGAGATGAGCATAAATAAGCTTCATAGATAGACAGACACAAACTGGATTGACTGACCGACGGATTGCTTGACTAAGAGACTAATTGAAGGAGCGAACAGAGAAACGAGAAATGTTTTAAAACAGAGTTGGAAGAACAAACGGAATTGAATAATAAACTGAGAAAGAGATGAGCGCTGTATGAATAACAAAGTGACACACACACACACACACACACACACACACACACACACACACACACACACACACACACACACACACACACACACACACACACACAGAGACAAAAAGATAGAGCAAGAGATACAGAAAATTGTATCACAACCGCAGACTGCGAAATTATCCAGAGAGACCTGGACCAGATCACTCGGGAAACAGAAAAATGGCAGATGTCCTTCAACACTGCCAAATGTAAAGTAATGCATATCGGATCCAGAAACAGCAACCACACATACCACATGGGTGGCGAACCACTACATGTTGTGCAAGAGGAAAGAGACCTCGGGGTCACCATCAGCAGTGACTTGAAACAAATAAAACACTGCAAGTCCGCCTGTAAGAAAGCCAATACAATGCTTGGGTTCATATCGAGGAACTTCGAATACAAGACGCCGGGAGTTATGTTATCCATGTACAATTCACAGGTAAGGCCCCACCTGGAATACGCTGTGCAATTCTGGTCTCCTAATTACGGGAAAGACATTGAATTACTTGAGAGTACAGCGCTGCGCCACGAAGATGATACCATCACTGAGGACGAAGCCCCATGAAGAGCGACTCGAGCGACTCAACCTCTTCACGTTGGAAAAGAGACGCCTGCGGGGAGACATGATACAAGTCTTTGGCACCTGAACAAGCTCAGCAACGTTGATCACCCAAACTCTTCACGCTACAAACCAACCTGAGAACAAGAAACAACGGAAAATAATTGCCAAAGCGATGCAATACCGACATCGGCAGGAGTTATTTCTCGAATAGTTGTTCGCCACCGGAACAGCCTTCCCTGCAGAAGTGGTTAGCGCCGAGACCATCAACTCCTTCAAGAAACGCATTGATCGCCACTTTGCTGCATCGGGAGGAACTGAACGTTCTCAAGAGTAGATACACAGTGCTTTAATCCTTCCCTGCAAGCCACCCTATGGCAAACGGATTGATTGAATCACTGAACGCAGGCAGCCTAGTAAAGAGCCAACAGGCTTTCTGCTGCCTGCTAGTCCATGTTTTCATGTTTCCTCCTTCCTTCCTTCCTTCCTTCCTTCCTTTCTTCACGCGTCAGGATTAAATAAGTAACTGAGGGACAAATCTTTGCCGATTTCGTAAACACCTCACACTTCCTCTTGACTCGCATTCTCAAATCTCTCCCCCCTCTCTCTCTCTCTCTCTCTCGTTTGTTTCATATCTTTATTTGGCTTCCTTAATCTCTTTACTTACTTCCCGGTGTTCTTCCTTTTTCTTCTCTTCCTCTTCTGTCTGCATCTGTCTTTGTTCTTCTCCCATCCTTCTTATTTATGAATCGTTCCGTCCTTTTGTCTCTTTAACAGTTCGTAATTTACCTTCCAGCAGCATCTTCATCTCTTTGTTTTCTTATCTTCTTTTTTTATTTCTTAGTTCATTTCTATTCTTCCATGCTTTTGTCTCCTCCCCTATTTCTCTTTTCTCTTCTTTCTCTTTTTTTCGTTTTCTTTTCTCTTTCCTCTTGATATTTTTTTCCTTCCCCTTTCCTCCTATTCTTTCTCTTTCACTCGCCTTTCCTTCTACTTCTCACTCCATTCTTACACTCCATCCTCTTACTTTCCTCACTTTCTCCTTCCCCATCTACTTTTTCTCCCCCTTCCTCCCTCCCACACTCATCTACCACATCTTCCACTTTTTATCACTCCAACTCCATTCATTCTTACCCCTTCCTCTCTTCACACTCTATCCTCTTCCTCTCACTCGTTTCCTTCCGCTCACATTTTCTACTTCGTCATCACCTCCTTTTTCCTCCTCCTCTGCTCTTTCTTCCTTCTCATCTTCAACATTCTCTGCTCACTCTTCCCACCTCTCCCCTCCCTCCTCCCTTCTCCACCCCTTTCTCTTTCCTCTTCCTCCTCTCCTCACATCTCTTTCCGCATGTTACCTTTCTTCTACTTCCGCATCACTCCCTTCCTCCTCCTCTTGCTTTCTTCCTCCTCGTCCTCAACACTTTCTGCGTCACCCTTTCCACCTCTCTCCCTCCTTCCTCTCCTTCCCACCCTCTCTTCCCTCGCTCTTCCTCCTCTCTCCCTCTGTCTTAATAGCCCAGCCAGGGCTGATGGAAAAAAAAAAAAAAAAAGACAACTCCCCCATTCTCCCTGCATGCGTGACTAGACAGGAGGATGATATTAATTTTCGCATTCAGTGCAGGCTGCGGCCTGAGCCAGACGTCAAGTGCTGGAAGTCGACGTTTGGGCTGCCATTACTGTTGCCTTTCTGCAGATCAAGGCTTTGGGAAGGAAGAATGTATGTTTGTGATCTTTGTATATGGAGTGTTGAACCCCCTCCTTTCCTAGTACCCGAAAGAAGGAGGACTGGAAAGTATACGTGACCGTTTATGTTTTCTTTCATCCATCTCTTCCACCTTTCATTTCCTTCTGATAAAATATATGTATGTGGCCCTTCATATGGAAAATTCGTTGCCCTCCTACCACAAGAACGAAGAAGGATTAAAACAATATAACCCTTTATAATTTTTTTCTTCCTCCATCTCTTTAAAACTTCATATCTTTTTTTTCCGTTCCCTTTCATTTGACTATGAATAAAGGGGAGACGAGAAAGGAGATAGGAAAGGGACAAGATAATTGGGAGGGGGAGGGAAGGCTATTGTGGTGTCAGGTAGAGGAGAGGGAGGATGGATGTAAGGATGGGGGCACATGAATATCAGGTGACCAATTGCATTGATGGGGAGATGAGAAAGGAGGGGAGGGATGGGGAAACATGGAAATATGGGTATGCAGGGCAACAGGAAAGCCTATTGGCTCATTACGAGGTTGCCCTGTGGGTGATTTAATCTGCTCGACCGCCACTTGGGGCTTGATGAGCAGATAAAAGACTCGATATTGAGGAGCAGATGAAAGCACCTCGGTATTCAGTTTACTCCTGACGCAACGAATTGACGGTCGATTCGATTTTTGAAGGAGTTGATGGCATTCGCATTTACTACTTGTGAGGGAAAATTCACCACTTCTGAGGGAAGATTGTTCTAGTGGCGGATGACTCGGTTTGACAAGAGACTCCTTCCAATATCTGTGCAACATCGACTCGACTGATTGGGTAGACCGTTATTTCTAGTTCTTGAGTTGGTTTTCACTTCAAAGAATTTGGAGTTATTGAACTTTTCAGTTACTTGAAGACTTGAATCGTATCCCCTCGTAGGCGTCTTTTTTCTCCAGTGAAAAGTGATTGAGTCGCTTGAGTCGTTCCTCGTACGGTTGAGCCCTTAAGGTTGGGGTCATTTTCGAGGCGCGTCGTTGAATCCTTTCCAGTAAAGTAAAAGCAATGTCCTTTCTGTAATTAGGAGACCAGAACTGTACTGCATACTCGAGGTGCGGTCTTACCATGGAATTATACAAGGATAGCATCACGTCTGGTGTTTTACACTGAAGTTCCTCTCTATGAACCCAAGCATAGTGTTGGCTTTGTTGTATGATTTTTTACAGTGATTCGCGTGTTTCAGGTCACTCCTGATAGTGACTCCAAGATCCTTTTCCTCCTGCATCGCCTGCAGAGGTCTCCCATTCATGATGTATGTGTGGTTACTTATTTTGGGACCCAATGCATGACTTTGCATTTGTCAACATTAAAAGACATTTGGCATTTTTCCGACCATTCGATAATGTGATTGAGGTCTTTCTGAATGATTTCGCAGTTTGTCTTTGTGAGGGCCTCTCCACCCACCTTGGTGTCATCTGCAAATTTCTGATATTGTGGATTTCAGTCCTGATTCTAGGTCATTGATATATATGATAAAGAGAGTGGTCCCAGCACTGACCCTTGAACACCTCACTAGTGACTGAAAGCCAATCGGAAGGCTGTCCTTTGAGTAGTACTCGTTGTTTTCTTGTCGGTGAGCCAATCTCTTTATCCACGCGATCAGATTGGCTCCAATGCCCGGCGAGTGCAGTTTCTTAAGGAGTCGTCGTGCGGTACCTTTGTCGAAGGTTTTCTGAAGTCCAGGTATATAACATCACTGGGGATGTGGGCATCCCAGTTCTTATATATACCTTGAAGAAGTCTAATAAATTCGTTAGGCAGGAGCGCTTGTTTCTGAAGCCATGCTGGGTGTCGGAGATTATATTATTGTTTTTTAGAAACTTAACAAGTTTATCTCTAATAATCTTTTTCGAGTATTTTTCCTGCCACTGATGTCAAACTTATGGGCCTGTAGTTTAATGCAACGCTTTTGTCTCCTTTCTTGAAAATCGGTGTTACGTTCGCCATCTTCCAGTCTTCGGGACCTTGTTCAGTTGAACTGACCGGTTGAATATGTTAGTGAGTGGTTGAAGTATTTGTTGTTTAAGCTCTTATAATAACCGCGGGGACAAACTGTCGAGTCCTGTTGACTTGTTCGTGTCGAGTTTGTCCAGGTACTTTTTACTTCTTGGTCGCATATTGAGTCAATTTCCAGGGCGTGATCTCACCATAGGGTCAGGGCCTCGGGAATGGTTTCGATGTCCTCGACTGTGAATACTTATGCGAAGTTACTGTTGAGGATTCTGGCCATTTCTTTACTGTCCTGAGTTACAGATCCAGTCTCGTCTGCCAGGGGATCAATATTGATTTTACTTTCATTTTCGATCTTATGTACGTGAAGATTTTCTTGGAGTTAGTTTTGATTTCATGAGCTATTTGCTTTTCATAGATGCGTTTGCTACTCGAATAAGGCTGCGACAAGCTCTGAGGCTGTTGTGGTACTGTGTGCTGGCTTGGCAGTAGCATTCTTTCATCAAAGGAGAGGGATGGGTTGAAAATAGGGAATGAGGTGAAGGTGGGGAGGAGCAGTGATAGGAGGAGGGTCGACAGCAGAAAGGAAGGGAATGGGAGTAGGTATTCTGTATGGAAGGGGTGTTGGGGCTTGAGGGAGAAGGGCATAGGGGTGAAGGGGGAAGGATTGTGAGGAAGGTTAAGGCAGATAATGGAATGAAGGGAGTAAACATGTAAACATGGAAATGCAAGCAACAAAGTCTATTGGCGTATTATGAGGTTCTCAGCTTTGGTGATTTAATCTGCTCGACAGTCACTTGGTGTCGCAGAGCAGATGAAAGCACTTCGCTATTCAATTTATTCCTGGCGCAACGAAATTATACTAGTCTATTAAATTTTCCAAGGAGTTGAAGGTATTCGTATTTACCACTTCCAAAGGACAATTGTTCCAATGGCGGATGACTCGGTTTGAGAAGAATCTCCTTCCAATGTCTGTGCTACATCGCCTAACTTGAATGGGTACATCGTTGTTTTTAGTTCTTGAGTTGGTTTGCAATTCAAAAAACTGTTCGACTTGGATAGAATTGGGAGGGGAAGGGAAAGGAAGGGGGTAATAGAAAAAGGGAAGGAGAAGAGGAGTTAAGGGCGAGATAAGAGAGAAGGGAAGAGAAAAGTATGAATTATTTTGATGATAGGAGGTGATGGGATGTACTGATGGGTGAGGGAAGAAGGGGAGAGAGAGAGAGGCAGTGAGAGGGATTGAGATAGAGATAAGAGAGAATGCAGGTAGAGAAAAGGATCAAGAAGGAGAGTAAGAGGGAAAGACGTAGGATTGGTTGGGGGGAAGGGGAAAGGAAGAGGGGACAGGGGTTGGGGGAAGTGTGGCAGAAGGGAAAGGGGGAAGAGAGAAGGGACAGGGGCAGAGAGGGGGGGGGAAGGGAAAAAGGAGGAAAAGAGTCGACAGGGAGAGAGGAAGAGATGTGGTAGTATGAAGGGGAAGGAAAGAGGGGACAGGGGAGGGGGAGGGGTATGAACTCCTCTGAAGTGTCTAAACAGTGTAAAACGGTCATGGCATTATAAGCGTGACAGTAGAAGCGGCGATAGCGTTGAATCAGTGTGTGTGTGTGTGTGTGTGTGTGTGTGTGTGTGTGTGTGTGTGTGTGTGTGTGTGTGTATTATTCGCCTTCACCCTGTTTTTCCACACAAACCTCCCTTGCACATCAACACGTTCATTGGCGGCTGTGAAGGAAGGAAATTGTTGATTTTTTTCTTCATATTGCTGTTACTTATTGATACTCATTGATGTCCTAAATTATTACTGTTCTTGATCATGTTCTTTCGTCGTCATTTCATATTATTGTTGTTTACGGGTGTCTAAAAGCGGTGTTCTTGTGCACGTGCTTTTTATTGTTTGTTGTTACAGTTTTTTTTTTTTTTTATTGATGGCATTAAGCCGTAATTGAGTGTTGGCTTTGCTTATGGTTTCTTTGTCACGTTTCTCACACAGCTGAAAAAAAGTTCCCACACATTCAAATAAGTTCCCACACATCCAGAAAAAAATCCCACGGTAATCGCCACATTTACACAGGTGTTCTGCTTTTTCGGGCAGCATGTAGAAACTTCTTACATGGTGATTATGAATAAAAATTGATGTAGAAATTACATATGATGATAACTGGCAAGTTAGTGTAAAATAACGACTATAAAGTGGAAGTGAATGAATGTGATGCTAGTGGTGGTGTTACTAATGGTGATGATGGTGACACGTACGATAGGTGATACGGTGCTAATAATGAGGTGAATAATGCGTGGTGGTGTAGGTAGTGGTTCGTGAAGTAATGATTAGTAGGGAAGGTAATGGTGATGCCTGCTAAAGCGACCTAGCTAATACGTTAAATGAAACACACGTTGATCAAACACAGAGAGAGAGAGAGAGAGAGAGAGAGAGAGAGAGAGAGAGAGAGAGAGAGAGAGAGAGAGAGAGAGAGAGAGAGAGAGAGAGAGAGAGAGAGAGAGAGAGAGAGAGAGAGAGAGAGAGAGAGAGAGAGAGAGAGACGAGCACTGACCCAATAACAAGAAATAAAAGTTATATATGAAATGTGCAGGTGTGTGTGTGTGTGTGTGTGTGTGTGTGTGTGTGTGTGTGTGTGTGTGTGTGTGTGGCGACAGGCGAATGGTTGTATATGCATACGAATCGCTATCAGTGTGTGTGTGTTTGTGTGTGTGTGTGGGCTGAGTGTGCGTCAAACGTCCCTCATCAGGCGGGGAATTGTGCCTTAACGCTGCGGGACTGTCAGGCAGGGGGGAGCCATCTGGGGAAGAGAGAGAGAGAGAGAGAGAGAGAGAGAGAGAGAGAGAGAGAGAGAGAGAGAGAGAGAGAGAGAGAGAGAGAGAGAGAGAGAGAGAGAGAGAGAGAGAGAGAGAGAGAGACAGAGATAGAGAGAGAGAGAGAGAGAGAGAGAGAGAGAGAGAGAGAGAGAGAGAGAGAGAGAGAGAGAGAGAGAGAGAGAGAGAGAGAGAGAGAGAGAGAGAGAGAGAGAGAGAGAGAGAGAGAGAGAGAGAGAGAGAGAGAGAGAGAGGGGGGGTGAGTTTTACGGGACAATTGAAGATGAAATGGAGGACAAAATGAAGGTGGGCGTGGAGGAAGAAAGGAGGGACGATGAGGTTAAGGGGAGAGGAGAAATAGACCATGACGAGGAAAAGAAGAAGAAAGAGAGGAAGAAAAAGAAAAAGAAGAAGAGGAAGAAGAAAAAGAAGAAGAAGAAGAAGAAGAAGAAGAAGAAGAAGAAGAAGAAGAAGAAGAAGAAGAAGAAGAAGAAGAAGAAGAAGAAGAAGAAGGAGGAGGAGAAGAAGAAAGCGATAATTTGAAAGTTGAAAGAAAAGGAAGACAATAAAAGGAAGACATTAGAGGAAAATGAGGAGCTAGAATATGAGCTAGAACAAGAAAATGAAAAGTAATAGAAAGGAAGAAAATAAAGAAGATAATGATAATGAAACGAAGGAAGAGCTAGCAGGAGATTAAGAAGTGAACGGAAGAAGACAAAGTACAAATAAAAAGATGAAGAAGCAGAAATAAGAAAATAGAAAATAAGAAATATATATGAAAAGAAGGATAGATCTGGCCGGAAATCAATAACAAGTAAAAATAAAAGTAAAGCTAATGAAACCTGAAGAATGGACGGATTTCCCACACTAAAAGACCTTGAGAGAGAGAGAGAGAGAGAGAGAGAGAGAGAGAGAGAGAGAGAGAGAGAGAGAGAGAGAGAGAGAGAGAGAGAGAGAGAGAGAGAGAGAGAGAGAGAGAGAGAGAGAGAGAGTGAGAGAGAGAGAGAGGGAGGAGGAGTGAGTGAGTGAGTGAGTGAGTGAGTTGCAGGACCCTATAGCGACAGGTCGACCCGCTCCCTCCCTCCCCCATCATCGCGCCGCGTCCCGGGTCAGGTCGGCAGGCGACGCCCGGGTTTCCCTTCCCGCCACCCCTGTCCCCCACCGGCGCCGTGCCCCTAGCGTGTGTCCTCCCGCCGCCCTTGTTCACACCTCCACGCTGCCCAGTGACCCTCCCTGCCACCCCTTGTCTAGGCCTCGTGTGTCTGCCTCCCTGCTGTCCTTGTCCACCCACGCCGCCCAGTGACCCTCCCTGCCACCCTTGTCTTGGCCTCGTGTGTCTCCCTGCCGTCCTTTGTCCACCCACGCCCAGTGACCTCCCTGCCACCCCTTGTCTAGGCCTCGTGTGTCTCCTCCCTGCCGTCCTTTGTCCACCACCACGCCCAGTGACCCCTCCCCGCCACCCTTGTCTAGGCCTCGTGTGTCTCCCTCCTGCTGTCCTTGTCCACCACTGCGCCCAGTGACCCCCTCCTCACCCCTTGTCTAGGCCTCGTGTGTCTCCCTCCCTGCCGACCTTGTCCACCACTGCGCCCAGTGACCCTCCCTGCCACCCCTTGTCTTGGCCTCGTGTGTCTCCCTCCCTGCCGACCTTTGTCCACCACTGCGCCTAGTGACCTCCTCGCTGCCACCCCTTGTCTAGGTCTCCTGTGTCTCCTTCCCTGCCGCCCCTTTGTCCACCACTGCGCCCAATGACCCTCCCTTGTCCCTCCCTCCTCGCGTGACTCAGTGCTGCGCCGTTTTTAGCGCGCAGCGTGGTGCTTGAATGACCAAAGGACGCTGGTCCTGTCCCTGTCATCTGACACTGCCACACTGAAAAAGGCCTCAGGATGATGGCCCTGAGGAGGAAGGGCTCCCTACCCTCTCGTGACTGAGGGAAGTGAGTCTGATCCCAGCTGGCGAAGCCGCTGAGCCGCCATGGACGGTGGTTATGCCTGAGAAAGGGAGCAGGGCGGCTGACCCAGGTTCAAGCTTGGTGACCTGAGAGGGTGCGCCAACCAGTACCCAGCCATCCTTGCCCTTCAGAAGGCCCTCCCTGACGTGAAGATGGACATCAGGCCCAACCTGCTGGGGGGAGTACGTCCTCACCCCAAGAACCACGACAGTGCTGCCAGGATGTGTACCCTGGCGGAGACCGGCAACCCAGCGGGCCTGCCTTGTGCTGATGGATCCCAGGGACAAGCGCAAGGTTGTGGATGGAACGCCACCCGCTGACCTTCCCATAGAGGTTGCAAGGAGACCACCCCACGTGGCCTCTGCAGAGCGGCTCCAGCCGTCCGAGACAAAGCACTGACTCACAGGTCCTGGTGGACTACGTGGGCGTGGTCCCGGAGAGGCTGGACCTGGGGTGTGGGGCAGGTTCCTGCTCTGGAGCTACGGGAAGGAGCCACTGCGATGCTACCGCTGCCAGCGGTACAATCACCTTCAGGGTCGCTGCAGTCTCCCTGTCAAATGTGGCGTGTGTAGCCAACCGCACGCCACGGAAGACTGCATTCAAAAGCTCAAGGCCAAAGCAGTCACCGCAGCCAAGTGCCCCAACTGCGACAAAAAGCATCACGCCTGGAACCTGCGGTGCCCCGAGCGACTACGCCGGCTTCCTGCTGGGGGGCGGCACCCGCAGGGGGGTGACCAGCGTGGTGAAGGGCGGCAGCAGCACCAGCAAGTCCTGCTCCAGCGCGGTGAGGCGCGGCGAGATCGCTTGTCCCCGCCCCTCCGCCAACCCTGCCCAGCCTGGGGCCCGCCTCCGTCCGCCCAGGGACCTGTCTCCCGCACCTGGGCCGCCCAGACCTCCCAGGGCACTGCCAGCCAGGTGCAGGAACAGCAGTAACATCACCATCAGCAACGGCAGGGGCGGCAGCAGCAGCAGCCACAGTCCGCACGCCGGCCCGGGAAGACAGCAAGGCGGAAGCAGAGACTACGACAACAACAACATCAACAGCAACAACAACAGCCGGTAGCACAGGCTCCTGCCGCCCTGTCCGCGCCCGCAGGGTCGGCGCCGCCCCACCTCGTCTTCCGCCCCTCGTCGCAGCCTGAAGTGAACGGAGCTCGCCCTCGCCCCGGCCACGAATGTCATGGCCATGGCCACGCCCGCAGAGCAGAGACCTGCCCCAACCCCGTCCCCGTCTCCCTGACCAATCGTCGGGGTGGATGGTGCCTGGCTTCCGGAGACGTCCCAGAGAGGATGGCCTGCGCTATGGCGCGGGTTATGAGGCGAATCCTGGTGAGATGATCGGCCTCCTGACGGCACGGGGGAGCTTGAGGCCGTCATCAGGCAGGAGATGATGGACGCCTTCAGAGCCGACGCAGAACTCACCATCTCACCCGCCAGCACCGTAAGCAGCAACCACGACCCGCTGACGATGGAAGAGCGTAACCACAGGAACCACACAGCTCGACAGCCTCCGGGTGCTCCAGTGGAACGTGCAGGGCTGCGGGCAACAAAAGGCCTGAGATTCTCCAGGCCATTGTGGAGGAGGACCTCGACTTAGTGCTCCTGCAAGAAACACTGGTGCCAGCACACTTTGAGTGGAGGCTGGCGGGCTACACTGTACACTCTCTCCCGTGCGGGGCGGGAGGAACGCGGCTGCATGGTGATCGTGCAGCAGCATTCCGCACCATAGGATCACGGACCCAGTGAGTTGCGGTGATGGCGTAGACGTTGTTGCTGTGCAACTGCAGCTTCCACGACTCGAGGTGGCCATCTACAACATCTACAGCGGCCTGGGAGGCAACCGGAGGCTGGTGAGGTGCTGTCACTTGCCACCCACGTCAACATGCTTGTGGCCGGTGACTTCCAACGCCCACCACCCGATACTGCAGTCCGTCTCCCCGCCCGAACCCCGCGGGTCGACACCTGGCAGCCGTGCTGGAGGACCTTCCTGAATTAGTGCTCCTCAACAACGGAGAGGCCACCCACGTCCGCGGGGGCAGGGTAGAATTAACGCTGGTCTCTCGTGACCTGGCAACAGGATCATCATGGCGGGTTCACACCACGCTGACCAGCGACCACTACGCTCTCTCCACCACCCTGAGAGTGGGCCTGCCGCCACTGCCCTTCCCAGCCCCGGTGGGACGTTAAAAAGGCGGACTGGGTCAAGTTCCGGGACGCCCTCAGCCACTGGTGGGGCACGTATGAGCCGGCGGATGACTTGGACCATCGTGAACGAGACTTCACGGCGGCCGTCGAGAGGGCAGCGGACGCAGCAACTTTGGAAGGCCCCTGGTTACTGCTACCGAAGGATTGGTGGTTCTTCAACGAAGAGGTCCGGGAGCAGAACCACCTTGTCAACATCCACCGAAAACTTCTACCGGAGGCGGCTGACCTCACCAACCTTGAGCTGCGTTACGGGAGGTGGTGCAGCACGCCCGCCGCGTTACATGGCGCGTCAAAGAGGCGAAATGGCTCGAGTGGTGCGCCAGCTTCAATCAGCACACCAGCCTGGGCGACCTTTGGGCCAAGATCAACACTGCCTCCGGAAAGAGACCGAGTCGACCTCCCGCGCACCCCCAGCCACAGCAGGAAGCTGAGAGGCTGGTGGCCATGTTCGTCTCTGCGGGCTCCAGCGTGCAGCTTCCAGCGCAAGTGCGTCGGCTTCAGGCCGACCTCAGGCCGGGGCGCGTGGCTGCCATCGCGGCGGCGCGGGGCAGACAGGACGTCAGCGACCAACCCTTCACTCGCCACGAGCTGGTGCAGGCCAGGAAGGGACGAGACACTGCGGCTGGCGCCGACGGCATCACGTACTCCATGCTGGCTCAGGTCGGGCCTGACGGAGATGAGGCAGTACTGGCCCTCATCAACCACTCCTGGAGGGAAGGCCGCCTTCCCGTCGCGTGGAAGAAGGCGGACATACAGCCCATACCCAAGCCCAGGGAGCCCACCAAGCCTCGTCCTATCTCTCTGATGAGCTGCACGGCCAAGACTGCGGAGAGGATGATACTCACACGACTGCAGTGGCGCCAGGGGCCCTGCACCCGCACGTATTTGGCTTCACCAGAGGAGTGGGCACTTGACAGCATCATGGCCCTCCTGAGCCTCGTCGACAACCGTCCTGCCGTTGCTGTCTTCCTGGACCTGGAGAAGGCGTTCGAGCTTGCCAGCGCTCACGCTATCCTGGCTGCGCGCGAGCGCAAGGGCATCCAGGACGGCTCATCTCCTGATTGAGGACTACCTCCAGCACAGGCGCGCCAGAGTCAGGTTCCAGGGCTGCGCCCGCCTATCGGGAGCTGGAAACGGCACACCACAGGGCGGAACTCAGTCCCTCCCTCTTCAACATGCTGATGGACCAGCTGGTCAGCCTGCTGTTCCGGGAGGGCGCTGCTCTTCAGCTACGCCGACGACCTTGTATTGGTCGTCACTGGTCCCGGCAACAAGGTCGCCAGGGCCCAGCAGGCCCTCGATCTTGTCAGCGAAAAGTGCAGAGAGCTGGGGCTCAAGGTATCAGCTGAGAAGTCTAGGGCCATGATGTTCAAGGCCGCCCCCCCGGACGCCCAACTCTTCATACAAGACGTCAGGCTGGCCTGGACCCCGCCTACCAGTACCTGGGGTGTGGCTCACAAGGGCCTGTCCTTCATCACAGGCCACATACCTGAGGGAGAGGACCCAGGCGAGGCTGAACGTTATGAGGGCCATGACAAGAACTCGTGCAGGCGCCACGTTTCCAGTCCTGCGTCTGTTCTACGTGCAGGCTGTGCGGGCACTTATCGACTACAGTGCGCCTGTCCTCATTGCGCTGTCCCACACAGCAAAGGAGGATCGAAGTAGTCCAAAACAAGGCCATGAGGACCATGCTCGGGGCGCCGGGCTGGGCCAGCAGCGGGGTAATGCAGAGCGAGACCCGCCTCGTGCCCCTGGCCAGCAGGGTCCAGCAGATCGTCGCCTGCCGAGTGGCCAAGGCCTCCACCAAGACAGGGAGTCGGTGGCACGAGCGGCGCTCTGCAGAGTCTTGCCACAGAGGCGAGACCTGTTCACCGGCAGGACCTGGCTGCTGAAGGTGGCTGAGGCTGCCAGCCCCTACCCCATCTCGACCACCTGCGGCGGAGGCCTGACCGTCCAGCCGCCACCTACGTCGCGCCACCTCCGTGGCAGCCCCCACCGCCGAGATCATCATAAGAGAGCTGCCTGCCAGCGGCGCAGTACACAGGGGAACTCCTGCAGCACGCGCTCATGGTGGTGGCTCAGGCCAACGTGGGGAGCTGTGCCGTCTATTACACCGACGGCTCAGTCGACCCAGAGAGGCGCGATAGGCGCGGCGGTCGTCACCGGCAGAGAGACGCTGTCGTGGAGGACATCAGATCACTGCTCCACCTTACAAACCGAGCTGTTGGCCATCAAGCATGCCCTGGAGCACGCCCGCAGCACTGAGAGGGGCCTGTCGCTGCACACCGACTCCTGCCCTCCCTGCAGGTCCTGCAGCAATGGCGTCCACCGGCTGACAACGTGCGGCTCGTCACCACCATCCTGGGCCTTACCCAGAGCATCGCCGCACAGGGCGGCACGTCAAACTCAACTGGGTGCCCAGCCACGTAGGCCTGCGTGGGGAACGAGGCAGCCGATGTGGCGGCCCGTGCAGCCACCAGCATGCCAGCCATAACCAGCGATGTCCTGCCCAGCCTGCAGCAGGTTAAAGAGCAGGCCAGACGCGCTGCCGCCGGCTCCGCAGAGGACCTACACAGGCAGGCTGAGCGGCACTGCGGCAGGGGCCTGGTACGCCAGGGCCACCGACCACCGGCCACTTCACCCCGGCCGGGAGCTGGATAGGCGGACCAGGTGACGCTGCACCGCCTCCGGCTTGCTACCGCACGCCCAGGAGATGAGGAACGACATCGCGGGCCGGCAGTGTGAGCACTGCGAAGCCGTCGCTCATCGCCCCTGGTCCACTACCTGCTGTACTGCCCCTCCACGGCCCAGCCCAGACAGCAGCCCACCGAGGACCCGCAGGACGAGGAGGCGAGAGCCGCCCTTGTGCTCCGGCGGGCCCAGACGACACTACTGCGACTCCTGAGGTGGTACAGACCGCCCTCCTCCACGCTGACTGCACACTGCTATACTCCCCTGTAGGGAGTAGGTGTGTAATGTGACCTGACCAACCACCAGGGTGGCCCTGACACTTCCCAGCGGCGGGCTGTTGCCCGCTCATCAACATATATGTACACATTTACAATATGTAAGATGTACAAATAAAGAAAGAAAAGAGAGAGAGAGAGAGAGAGAGAGAGAGAGAGAGAGAGAGAGAGAGAGAGAGAGAGAGAGAGAGAGAGAGAGAGAGAGAGAGAGAGAGAGAGAGAGAGAGAGAGAGAGAGAGATAGAGAGGGGGGGGTAGGTAGGTAGGTAGGCAGGTAGGGTAGGTGTGAATCGGGGGCTGCTGCCGGGAGCCAAGACCTAATTTGGTGTGTGGGGGCGGGCAGGAGGACAGGGCGAGGCCAGCCACCTGGCGCCTTCCGTGCGGGGGTCAGGAGAGGTCTGAGCACCCTGCCGCGCCTCCCGTCCCTGTGTTGCCCCGGCCCTGCCCGACACAACCTTCCCGCCATAATGTTCTGCCTTCTGTTTCAAGCACAGACTGAGAGGTCAGAGTTTAGGACCCCGTTGGTGTCTGTCGTTTTTTTTTTCTCGTGTTTTTGGTCCGTTTTCTTTTTAGTTTTTTTTCCGCTTCCTCACGTCCTTCGTCAATAGAAAATGGGATTGGAGGGGATCGGGTGTCTTTATTTCTGTATTATTTGTATTTTCTTTTCCAGGCATATCGTCGTTTTGCAACAGAAAATGGAATGGAAAGGAATTAGATCGTGCTCTTTTAGTGGTGTCTGTTTTGTATGATTAGGATCATCAAGAGAAGGCGAGGAGTTGGAGGAGGAGGAGAAGGTAAGGATAAAATGAAAAGGATGAGCGTGGAATATGTGCAAATGCATGTTGACAGCAATGGATTGTTTTGCTGGCATGCTGAAGAAAATATAATGTATTGGGGTGTTGATCTATGTGTTATCTAAAATGAAACATACAGGGTGTGTTAAGTGTGGACTGTGCAACTGGACAGTTGGAAGGATGCCCTGAAAATGTGAATGAAGGTGAAAAAGCGAAAAAAAATGACGAAATGAATGATGTGATTAAAGAAGAAAAAGTGCATGGCACGATGAGAGAAAAAGTTTTATTGGGTCTTGCGTGGTGCTGATACACTTTTTATCTGTAGTGGCAAAAAAAAAATCGTAGCTCAGTAGAAGTAGAAAATAAGTAAAATAAAACGTAAAATGTATTACGTCAAATGGGAACAGTATGGATTTTTTTAATGTAGCGTTTCTGGTCGTGAAGTTCTCTTTGGTAATGGACAGGACGAAGCGCACGAGGAAAAATATTAACGCTTGATCTCTTTTTGCCTTGATAACTAATGGACGAAGGTTGGCTGCGGCAGGGCTGGCGGGACGGCTGCCGGCAGTCGTTGAGGAAGGCATCGCTGGATATTGTGTTCGCTCCTGTCCATTGTTTCTGGATGTGTGTTATTAACATATCTTTTCTTCCACATACTCTGCCCTCAACCTACATTTATATTTCTAATGAATAATTAAACACTGCCTTGTTCTCTTTCTACTCACTTATTCACTTTTTTATAAAATCAAGGAACCTCACTCTCGTTTTATAACTTGTCAAAACGCATCGATAAAAAACCTTTTTGGTTTATTTGGTTGTGCATATTTTCCTAATACATTATTTTTCGACATATTTAAAAATCACCTTTTACTCATTTTTCTCCACTTATATTTTCTTATTCTAATTGAAATGCGTCTGCGTAAAATATATTATTTTCACTGTTGCCATTACGTATAACACCATCTTGCAGTCCACACGCCTTGCGTTAACTAATAATTCGCGTTGTAATCATCTTGTCGCTGCCATTTCTTCTCTTAGTAATGAAAATCCGTCACTGAAAACCTTGTTCTTTCTTATTCGTTGTTGATATATTTGACACTTTTCCCTTCCTTTCTCTTTGCAGTCACCTCCAGGACGCCTTTGCAACTCAACACGTATATTTTTTTACTCTAATTTCAATCTTTTAACAAATTTGCCGACACCATGTCCTCTCCTTAGCAATTAAAATCCGTTACTGAAAACATTCGTTCACATAAGTTGTGAATATATTCCCGGCACGTTTCCCTTCCATACCTTTTGCATTCACTTCTATCACTCTTTGCAATTTTATTTTAGCATTATTTAAATTAATTGTCACGCGTCACGAAAACATTATGCCCACTTTTATCCTTTGCTAATAAACTTTTTTCTGCCTCTTATAAACTTTGCTTCCGTCTCATTAGCTTCTGTTATTTAGGTCGCCTCCACCCTTGTCTCCAACACGCTAAGTAAAGCATCAGTTAAATATTTTTCTTGTGCCGACTGCGATTATAATTTCTTTGTATTCATTTCATATTTTTCTTTTCCTTCCTAATATTTTCAACTAAATCACATAATATACAGATAAACTAAGACCGCTACTGTTGATAATTTAGTTCGTTGTAGCTTTTATTTAATTGCATATTTGTTTGTTTATATTTTCCTCCCCACATGCCACCACTTTTCCTGTCCTTCCCTCCCCTGTCCTCCACCTCTTATGTTTTCACTCTCCTCCACCTCTCCTGTTCCTCCCTCTCCCTCTCCTCCACCTTTAATCTCCACCACCTCCGCTGCGGTCCCGCCCTCCAAACTCTCCTCCCATCAAGCTTCCCATTCATCTCCCTTTCACCTCCACTCTCGCCTTCCCTCTTCCTCCTCCTCTTCCTTTCTCTTCCCACCTCCACGTTCAGCACTTCCTCTTCCTTCACCCTCTTTCTGCACTCAGTCTCGCCCTCTCTCCTTTCCTCATTCTTTTCTTTACTGTATTCATCATCTTCTCTTTTCCTCTTTAATCAGTACTTCTTCATTCTCTTTTGTCTTTCTCTTTCTTATTTTTTTCACATTGTTTACTTTCCTCTTCCTCCTTCATTCAGCACTCATCCTTCGTCTTTCTCCTTCCTTTTATTTCATCCACTCTTCCACTCTTTTTCTTCTTCCATTTTTTATTTACTCTCTCTTTCTCATCCATTTTTCTTCCACATTCGCAGCCAACCATCACTTCTTATTCTCTTTGTCCTTCCTTATTCTCGCCCACTATCCCGACTTCTTCCTCTTTCTTCTACATTCACACTCACTCTCTTACCCTCGTTGTTTGTTGTTTTTCTATTCTTTCACATTCACATCCACGTTTTTCCTTTTCTCTTTTTTTCTTTCTTATATATTCACACTGTGCCCCCCCACCTTTTTGCCTCTTTCTCCTTTCCTCCACATTCACATCCACTCGGCCTTTCTCTCCCTGTTCCATATCCCACATTCTTCTGCTTCTATCGCACCTTCCTGCCAGGCTTCATTTTCGGCATTCCATTACGTTTTTTTCTTCTTAATATTTTTTAACTTTCTTTCCGTCTCTCCGTTGGTCTTGCTGGGCCAACTTTCTTAACTCCTCTTTTTTCCCGTCATCTACATCGCTGCCTAACCTTCTCACCTGCTATTTTCTCTATCTTGAGTTCTTTTTCCTTATGTTTTTTTGTCGTATTATTTTTTTTATATATCTATTTTCTAAAGATTTTGAAGATTAATTATTTCGATTTTCTGTATTTCTCTCTAATCCCTAATTATTTTTTTTATTTAATTCCTCTCGTCTCTTCATGATGTTTTTGCCTCTTCCCTCTGCTTAACCGTTTAAAGATCTATTTCATTTACGTTAATCTTCCCTTACCTACCTGCCCTTTTGTTACCTGCTAACACATTTAGTACTTAGCAATTCTTTATAATCTATTTCATTTTATCTCAAAGCTCTCGTCTTGTTTTACATTTGTTGACCAGTTTTTGAAGATTTATTTTATTTACTTTTTATCCCCATCACCCTGACACCATCCTTATACTTTAATTTTTCCTTTGTGTTGTCTTTGTTGTTTTCCCTCTCCATTTTATACATATATTCTTCAAAGACTTATTTCGTTCATACCGTAACTGGCCACTCCCCCCTGCCCGCCCCTCCTGCCGGCCACCACCCCCAGTACTCTCTCATTTCTCCCCCAAATCGCCTTCCTTCATCACTCTCCCTCACCCAATCCCCCCTTTCTTCTCCTCCCTTTCTTCTTAGCCCCTATTCCTTCCCCTTACTCACTTATTCCTTCCATTCCTTACCTCACCCATTCCTTCCACACCATCACCTACCTAACCTCAGCCATCAGTTTACCCCCTTCCCTCCATTACCTTACCTCCGCCCTCAACTTGCTCCCTTCTTCTTATTCTCTCCCCTCCTTCCTACCTCCCCTTCCCTCCCCTTACTTTCCCGCACCCACCATTAACCTCAGTCCCCTTCCCCTCTCCTCCTTCTCCCTCTTCATTTCCCTCTATTACCTCCTCCGCCCTCTTTCTTCTCATCCCTTCCTTCTTAACCCCATTCCATGATTTCCATCCCATCATTAACCCTCACCACTAACCCCAGCCGTCAGTTAACCCCCCTTCCCTTCCCTTCCTTCTCCTCTTCTCTACTCCCTCGTACCTCCACCACCACCCTTTCTTCTCCCCCTTCCTTCTTACCCCCCATTCCTTCCCTTTGCTTTCTCTCACCTACCACTTAACCCAACCATCAATTTCCCCCCCCCCCTCCCCATCCCTTTCTTCTGTCCATTTTTTCTCTTCCTCTTCTGTCCATTTTTTCTCTTCCCTATTACCTCCTTCACCATCGTAATCTCCCCTCACTCCTCCTCCTGTTCTCTCACCACTTTCGTCCCTTACCCTCCTCCCTTCCTCTAATACTCTAACACAACAAACTCATCAAATGGATTTTCTGAGGTCCAAAGCGATCCTTACAAGGGTTCAAAAAAGTAAAGCCGAAAAATACACCAGAATAACCGTAGCCTAAAGTTTAGATGCGTTCCCCCTTCGGCAAACCCCGTGACCCATTTTTTGTGCGTCGAGAGAAAACGGGAGAAACTTTAGCTGGTCAGTCCATCACGAGAATCTGTTAAGTTCTCCATCATGCGGTTGTCGAGAGATTTTCCGCCCCGCCCCCCGCCGCCACCACAAACACCACCAATAGGGAAAGGGAAAATGTAACAGCCTAGAATAGAGTAGAATAGAAAGGGAAGATAGAATGGCTTTGTAATGCACTATTTTGACGGGCCGGTAAAGGTGTTGGCAGGAAATTTTCTGTGTCGGTGGGATACGACAACAGTACGAGTATCCGTGCTTTTCTCTCGTTTTCTTTTTTTTTCTTTTTTTTTTTTCATTCTTTGACTCTAAGCTTCAGTATATTGGTAAAGCTTAAGAATGATACACTTGTGTAAAGATGTTTGGTGGTGATAACTGTCTTATAAATATGTGTTCTATATTGTTTTTTTTCTTTTTTTCTTTTTATCTCTTTGTTTCTTACCTACAGTTTATTGGTAAAGATAAAGAGTGACACTTGATAGATGTATGTTTTTTCTCGGTCGATTATTTCTTCCGTTGACTCTTAACTTCAGCGTATTGGTAAAGTTTAAGAGGGTACGGGGCACCTGAGGTCATCTAACTAAACTATCTGGGGTACACACACACACACACACACACACACACACACACACCGGCACGACCAAATCAAGCTTAAGTTCTTACTTTCAGTCAGTGTGGATAGACTCGCATTCAATCGGTCATCAGTTCCAGAATCATTATTGGTTAACGCGTGCAGACCAAGAGTTGCGGGAGTGATTAAGTACGTCGGTGTATCACAAATGTTCTAACTGGGGCGTAAGCTTTGAAAATTCAACCCAAATAAAAATGAATTCCACGGTGCCTCTTTTCCCTTCTTACCGTACAAATGAGTGTGGACTGTGTTAGAGAAAGTAGTTAAGTAAATGGAGAGAACATAAATACAGTAATAAGTAAATACATAAATAAACATATAGCTGAACATGTCCATTAAGAAATTTATACGTAGCGAACGAAAGAAAACATCTGAATGAATAAATACGAGTATAGTAAATAATGAACGCAGACAAGTAGATCTGTAAATAAAGTAAATGGTAAAGAAAGTAGATACTAAAAACAAATAAACAAGCAGTTATAGTAAACCTGTAAGTAACACAAGTATAGTGGGGAGTAGACAGTGCGCTGAAGACAGCAAACAAACCATATCTCCTCACACCCGCCTTCCCGGCACAGAACCAAGCCACCGCCAGGGCCGCTCATCCCTGCCGTACAGTGAGCGTCGCGAGTCAAGGAGGAAGAGAATCGGCGCTAAGAAGTTTACTGTGGAGGTTTTCCGAGAACACTTCTTATAACCTAGATCCTCTCTCTTGTAAATATTAAATGTAGGCTTGTAGTGTACGTACGTAAATGTATATATTAAAAAAAAAAAAAAAACGATGTGGGAAAAGAACATCCGATTGTGTTTTTAGTTAGTTTTTTTTCTTATTTTATATTTATATGAAGAGGTACGGGTCAAAATACAATGTTTCTTCGAAGGTTGTGAGTGAAAGAAGAAAAGGGTTTTGCAGCAATGGTCGAAAGAAGTCTGCAAAAGTAATACGAAAAAAGTCGTTATTTAAATATAAACAATAACCTCTTTTTTAGGCGCCAGTATTTCGGATGATATAAGAGGAAGACAACAGTATTGTGTCTTTGCTCTAAAAGCAAACCTGTCGCACCGTGATAATGATGAAGAAAAGGTGACTCGTTTCTGGAGACGCAATAATAAAATCTGTGCAATAAATGCATTTTGGTGCAGTTAACATACATTTCTTTTGACCTCATGTGCTGCCAACTTATCTTTTATCTCTTTAACCTCATTTATTCTTCGTTACTAAATTTTTTATCTATCGTCACATTCGAAATCAAAAATATATATGTTAATGAAAACGTCATAAGCATATTCAACTTTTAGCTCCTAGAAAAAGATGAAATATATTATGTCAAATTTTCACATTAACTACAATCATTCCTATTTCCTAATCTGACTAATCTCTTCTCACTAAATTGCGTGAATTACCGTACTTTCAGATGTTAATTAAAACGTAATATGCATGGTCGCCATTTATCTGCTAGGAAAAAAAAAAGCACATATATTAGTTAGAACCCGAAATCGTTATAGAATAAACACCTTGTGTGGATTTACTATTAACTTAATCAACCGTTTTAGTAAACAATCTCCTGTGCATTAACTATTCTTAACGTACAAGATCGTTTTGATAAAAAAAATCCCTCGTGTACGTTTACTATTTATGTTTAATACGGTCGTTATAAAAAAGGCCTCCTCGTGTACATTAACCAATCATAACTTATCCTACACATGAAGAAAAACTATCCCGTGTGTGTAACTTTTTTATTTCTTCCTTTTCACTATTTCCTTCCTTCCTCAACTTTCCTCGTCCATTTTTTTTCAATCACTCATTAGTTCCCTCCCTCTCCCCTCCATTCCTGATATCCCCCTCTCCACTCCCCTCACCCCTCCCTTCCTGATATCCCCCTCTCCACTCCCTCACCCTTCCTTCCTGATATCCCCCTCTCCACTCCCCTCACCCCCCCCTCTCTTCTTCCCTCACCCCTACCCCTCCCACTCTCATCTCCCTGCTTGCCATTGTCTCCTCACCTCCCCCTATTCCTCTTACCTCCCATTCACCTTTCTCATCATTAGTTCCTCCTCCCACCCCTCACAATTCCCCCTCATCCCCCCTCTCCTCCCTCTCCTCCCTTCACCCCCCATCATCCACCTCACCTGGTCGGACCTAATTCACTCTCCGGCAGGTAATCATGACCAGGTGTGCTGAGAATACACGACTTTTAGCGCGTCCAGCAATTAATACGCGCTGATATCCCGTACTGATGATCAAGAGGAGGGGGAGGAGGAGGAGGAGGAGTGGAGCGGAATAGAATCAAGAGGAGGGGGAGGAGGAGGAGGAGGAGTGGAGCGGAATAGAATCAAGGGGAGACTAAGAAAAAGGAGGAGGGGAAGCGAAGGAAGAGGAACGTGTGTAAAGAAAGGAGGAGGAACATAACGTGGAGAAAGAAGAGGAGGAAATAAAGGGTGAAGAAATTGAAACGGAGGAGTAGGACGAAAGAAGGTGAGTAGAAATAGAAGAAAGGAAACGGGGAGAAGAAACAGAAGAGATAGGAGGAAGAGGAGGGAGAGGAAAATAAAGCCAGAGACAGAGCTAGAGAGAGACACAGAGAGAAACCGACGTAGCAAGACATACAAATCCCTATCACGTCGTCATCATCATTAGATCTTTCAACACCTGCCCACTCGTGACTCCTAATGACCAGGTGTGACGTGACGGGCAGGTGCTTGGACAGGTGAAGGGCCGGCTCACCTTTTTAATAACCTAACATCACCTGGACCTAGTGGATACGGATAGGAGGGGGAGGAGGGCAGCGTAAAGGTAAAGGTGTAAAGAATGAGTTAATTTAGCGTTAATGAGAGTTGATCTGCAGGTTATTAGTGCAGGTGGAACAGCTGGTGCACCTTTCTTTAATTAATAGTCGAATGTCACCTGGACTTACTGGGTGCCAATGGCAGGAGGGAGAGAAAGGAGGCATGGACGAATATCTAGGTAAAGTGGCAAGAGGAAGGAGGGAGCAGGAAGGTAAAGGAAGAGGAAGAGGAAGAGAGAGAGGAAAGGGGATGTGAGAAAGAGAAAATGAAGTAGGAAAAGGATGGGTAGAAAGCAATAGAGAGAAATGAAGGAGACGAGCGGGAGGAATCGGAAGACAGTAAGGTACAGGAACAGGGGAGGGAATGGAAGGAAAACGAGGACAGAAAAGAAAAGAAATGGGGGAATAGAAAGGGACCTTGAGGTATAGGAAGAGGAGACGGAATAGGAGGAAGAGGAAAAATAAGGAAAGGAAAAGGAAGAAGGGTAAGGAGAGGAAAAGGAGGAGGAATCAGTGAGCGCGCATGATGGGACACATATGAAAAGGTTAGAGAGGAAAGTAGTGGGTGGAAAGGTGTAATGGACTAATCAATGGCGTGTATGATGCAGGCAGTTTCATCAATGTCCAGAAAAACTGAAACATGAAATATAGATCGATATTTACCGGATCATTGCACGCAAGATAAAAAAAAAATTGCAGTTGAAACACATGAATTGCATTTGCCTGGAAGATGAATTGGTTAAGCTGCGCGGGGCGTGTCGATCATGACTGAAATTGACTATGAATGATACAAATAACGTAAGGTAGACATTTACTGTCTTAATACATACGGGAAAACAATATGTGATTGTAAAATGATAAAAATACCAATAAATAATAATAATAAAAAAATAATAGTAATAATATAAACGACAATAAAACAACAACCACAATAATAATAATAATAATAATAATAATAATAATAATAACAATAACAATAACAATAACAATAATAATAATAATAATAATTATTATTATTATTATTATTATTATTATTATTATTATTATTATTATTATTATTATTATTATTATTATTATTATTATAATTATAATTATAATTATAATTATAATAATAATAATAAGACACGTTTGCATAACAGACGACGAATAGATTAAGCAGATGCATAAGTTGTGTTGCTGGAAAAAATTATCTCTGTTTGAATGCACTCCACAAACATTGACGAACACTTGCAGAAATAATGCAGACCAGGAGAGAGAATAATTGCACTGGACACACGCGATATTACGTTTGCATAACAGAGGAAAAAATAAATTAAACGAAATCCGAAATAAAGTTACTGGGTTTGTATGGAGTTGCGAAATAATATACTTAATTATAAACGAAATAAAGTTACATCATTAATAAAGTCGGAAAGAAATAGATAACAATTGTAACTGCTTTCTACACACACGAAACTACGTTTCCAGAAAAGATGAGTAGATTAAGCGATGCAGAAATGAGGTTGCGTGAAAATATATTCGTACACAAATTAATTATATAAAGTAAACAAACATTTACTAAGTTAATTAGCGCAAGGGAAAGGATTGTAATTGTTTTTGGAACACTAAATTTCATGAAACACTAAATTGCATGAAAGACGACGAAAAGATGAAGCAAAAGATAACTTAATTACCTGGAAAATCTACTTACATACGTAAAACAAAACACACACTAAACATAAGCCATCGAGATCATGATAAATAACCAGCAGGGGATGAAAGTGTCTGCGGTCTGCACACACACACACACACACACACACACACACACACACACACGCACGCACGCACGCACGCACGCACGCGCACACACACACACACACACACACACACACACACACACACACACACACACACACACACACACACACACACACACACACACACACACACACACACACACACACACACACACACACACACACACACACACACACACACACACACACACACACACACACACACACACACACACACACCATTACGGTGTTTGCACGGAAGGCGACAAACAGATCACGCAGCGCCAGAATTATGTTGCTGGACAATATACTTCAACGTAAAAAATGCGACTCTAAATACAGATGACCAACAGTACATTTTACATGTACACGTGGATAAATATATTCGCGGTTGAAATAAACAGCAGTAAAGTTTGCATTAAGAGGATGAAGATATTATTCAGCGGCAGAATTGTTAATTGAAAATGTACTCAAAATAGAAAAAAATAATGATACGCCAACTATATATAAAGAAAAGTATAATTGATTCACACACGCAGATAAATAAATATAAACAATAATAGTTTGCATGAAAGGTGACGAGGTGATTAATCAGTATTAGAACTGTTATGGCACCTGAAAATGTAACGAAATTATTATGCATCGACACTCTAACTGTAGATAAACAAAAGCACAGCTGACAGGGAGGAAAGAATGTGAGCGGTTGGCAAACACACGCACGTAGTAAAGATTCCATGAAAGATGACTCGTAGATTATGGAGAAGGTAAACTGTGTTATTGGAAAACATCACTAAAAATAAAGACACTTAAAATATTGATCAACAACAGCATATTTTATAACTCTAAGGAGAGAAAAAAAATACGGTTAATATACACATCAGTCTCGCTAGTGTAGAAAAGTGAAGAAGTGATTAAGCATTTGAATTAAAATTTGTCCTCGTGTTAAAAAAATACTCAAAATATTGTTCAGCAGAAACACAAACTATTCACTGAAGGAAAAAAGATTACTACGATTGACTCCTTCCATTACGTTTGCATTATAGATGACGAACAGACTGAGCCATTCACAAACATGTTACTGCACGACACACCTGCGTGCGAGGAAGACACAGAAAGCAATTGTTAAACCCCAGGGACAAGAAGACTAATTGGGGGTTACTAAACACACACACACACACACACACACATATGCACCCCCCCCCCCACACACACATCAGTCAATTTGCATTGAAGGTGACGTGAAAAAACTGATAAAATGCAGAAATTATGTGAACGCGAAAATGAACTTGTGTGTTAAAAGGCTCGCTGTCTCGCAGGGTCTGACAGCATGGGAAAAAAAGAAAAAAATATATCTACAAAACAATGATAATGTAATCTGATCAACGCGTGTTTTGTGCCTCGAGAGCATTACCGACGTTTACTATTCTTCACGTTTTTTTTTTTTTTTTTTCAACAAAATTGTGTTATGGTGCGTAAAGGCGCGTGTTTTGAAAAAAGATCCAAAGTGATGAGCTGAACGGAAAGAATACCATAATGGCTCTTGATCTGAAAGCTATTTTTCTTCGTCCATTATTGAACGTATCAGTACAAGTAAAGGTGCAAAGAAGAGGAGGAGGAGGAAGAGGAAAAGGAGGAGGAGGAATAGGAGGAGATGAAGAGAAAGAAAGGCTCAGGCTTATTGACTGAGTGAGGTCATGTTTTGTTATGTTGTGCCATAAGGTGTCGCCTATTATATGTTTGAAGATGCCCTAAACTTAACCTAACTTAACAAAACCACAAAAAAGTTACCATACATCTTGACTCAGGAAAATTATCTATTCTTCCTTACTAAATCCTCAGAAGGCTTATGGACCTGATGGAGTGCCTCCTATTGTCCTTAAAATCTGTGCCTCCGTGCTGTCACCCTGCCTGGTCAAACTCTTTCGCCTCTGCCTGTCAACATCTACCTTTCCTTCTTGCTGGAAGTATGCCTTCATACAGCCTGTACCTAAGAAGGGTGACCGCTCCAATCCCTCAAACTACCGTCCTATTGCTTTACTTTCTTGTCTATCTAAAGCTTTTGAATCAATCCTTAACCGGAAGATTCAAAAGCACCTTTCCACTTCTGACCTTCTATCTGATCGCCAGTATGGGTTCCGCAAGGGGCGTTCAACTGGTGATCTCCTAGCCTTCTTAACTGACTCTTGGTCATCCTTTCTTAGCCGTTTCGGTGAAACTTTTGCTATTGCGCTGGACATATCAAAACCTTTTGATAGGGTCTGGCACAAATCTTTGCTTTCTAAACTACCCTCCTACGGTTTCTATCCTTCTCTCTGTACCTTTATCTCCAGTTTCCTTTCTGACCGTTCTATTTCTACCGTGGTAGACGGTCACTGTTCTTCCCCTAAATCTATTAACAGTGGTGTCCCACAGGGTTCTGTCCTATCTCCCACTCTTTTTCTGTTGTTCATTGATGATCTTCTTTCCAAAACGAACTGTCCTATCCATTCCTACGCCGATGATTCCACTCTGCATTATTCAACTTCTTTTAATAGAAGACCCACCCTTCAGGAACTTAACGACTCAAGGCTGGAGACTGCAGAACGCTTAGCCTCAGACCTTACTATTATTTCCGATTGGGGCAAGAAGAACCAGGTGTCCTTCAACGCCTCAAAAACACAGTTTCTTCACCTATCCACTCGACACAATCTTCCAAACAACTATCCCCTATTCTTTGACAACACCCAGCTATCACCTTCCTCAACACTAAACATTCTCGGTCTATCCTTAACTCAAAATCTCAACTGGAAACTTCATATCTCATCTCTTACTAAATCAGCTTCCTCAAGGCTGGGCGTTCTGTACCGTCTCCGCCAGTTTTTCTCCCCTGCACAGTTGCTGTCCATATACAGGGGCCTTGTCCGCCCTCGTATGGAGTATGCATCTCATGTGTGGGGGGCTCCACTCACACAGCTCTTCTGGACAGAGTGGAGGCTAAGGCTCTTCGTCTCATCAGCTCTCCTCCTCATACTGATAGTCTTCTACCTCTTAAATTCCGCCGCAATGTTGCGTCTGTTTCTATATTCTATAGATATTTACACGCTGACTGCTCTTCTGAAATTGATAAATGCATGCCTCAACCCCTCATTCGGCCCCGCTGCACTCGACTTTATACTCATGCTAATCCCTATACTGTACAAACCCCTTATGCAAGAGTTAACCAGCATCTTCACTCTTTCATCCCTCACGCTGGTAAACTCTGGAACACTCTTCCTTCATCTGTTTTTCCTCCTGCCTACGACTTAAACTCTTTCAAGAGGAGGGTATCAGGACACCTCTCCTCCCGAAACTGACCTATCTTTCGGCCACCTCTTTCTTTTTAGGAGCAGTGAGTAGCGGGCTTTTTTTTATTAATGTTTGCTTTTTGTGTGCCCTTGAACTGTCTCCTTTGCTGTAAAAAAAAAAAAAAAAAAAAAAAAAAAAGACTTTCTATATAACAAAGTGAAGGCTTTCTTTGTTAATTAATGCTATAGGTGTCTGGATATCACGTGTTTCAAAACTTTTTAATTAACAGTTATATTATCCAAAACTGGTTTGTTTAGTAAGGCAAATACACGTGTGAAAAATTTAAAAATTCCAATAAATTCCCAAAATTTCTGGGCCCTGAAAATTCTCGGAAACTTTCCATGGAATTTTTTTATTTTACCGGAAACTCCCACCCTTGGCAACCCTACCCACTAGAGGAAATCATATATTTTTTTTTTATTGAATTCTGCGTTTATCCCCTTTGTCTATAATATCCAAGCAATGGTCAATATCAAATACGTCTTTATATGCGTCACCTCGGGTCCAGGGTGTTTGTGTTTTATCGGTATTTATATGCCAACGCACAAGCACGTTTATCACATTAACTGAAGAGAGACAGACAGGCACAGACAGATAGTTAAATAGATAGACAGTGAAATTGATAGTTAAATACTTGTAGGTAAATAGATAGATAGAAAGATAGACAATCACGCAAATAGGGAGACAGACAGACAGACAGACAGACAGACAGGCAAAGAGACAGATGGACAGACAGAAACAAGGGAACACGTTGTCCTTAAGAGTTTCGTCAATATGGAAGCAAACACAAAACAAACGACTGGAAACTTGGAGCAAATCAAAGAAAACGAAGCTGAAATCAAAGGCAACGAAAAAAAAAATGATAGAGAAGAACGCGTACAGGGAGAAAGACACTGGGTGATGGTGGCGTTTAGATTGAGGGAAAATAGATGGAAGTGAACACACACACACACACACACACACACACACACACACACACACACACACACACACACACACACACACACACACACACACACACACACACACACACACACACACACACACACACACACACACACACACACACACACACACACACACACACACACACACACACACACACACACACACACACACACACACACACACACACACACACACACACACACACACACACACACACACACACACACACACACACACACACACACACACACACACACACACACACACACACACACACACACACACACACACACACACACACACACACACACACACACACACACACACACACACACACACACACACACACACACACACACACACACACACACACACACACACACACACACACACACACACACACACACACACACACACACACACACACACACACACACACACACACACACACACACACACACACACACACACACACACACACACACACACACACACACACACACACACACACACACACACACACACACACACACACACACACACACACACACACACACACACACACACACACACACACACCACCTTTTTCGGCCATATTCAATTAACACGGTGTGATTGCATAGCCTCGACTCTCTCAGATGTTCCCTGCAGGTGTTCCCTTCAGATGTTCCTCGCTGGTGTCCTTTTTGCCCTCCTCTTCAGGTATCCCCACAGGTTTCCCTTTCAAGTGTTCTTTCAAGTGACTAATACTAAATGGCATCACAGTCCACCTGGGGACACGTGACGCAGGTAAGATGGGGACAGTTAACTAGATACATGGGTCAGGTGGGGGCAGGTCAGGTCGTAGGAAGACGAGGCGTTATGAGGACATGTAAAGAGTGGACAGGTAATGGGATATGAATGAGTAGGTGAGGGAAGATCAGTTGCGGGTTTGTTAGGGCAGGCGTGTGGCACAGGAAAGGAAGGTAGGTATGGGCAGGTATGCGAGACAGGTAATGACACTAATCGGCCAACTGAGATCACGGGAAGACAATATGAGGTGCATCAGCCAGGTGTGGTCAGGAAGTGAATGGCTCAGGTTGAGACAGGTAATACGAGAATCATTCTTACATTGGCCAGTTGGTTCCATGGAAATGCATGCATTGAGTTACAGAAGGACAGATTATGAGGCATGTCGTCAAGAGGAATAGGTGAGTTTCAGACAGGTTACAGAGTTTGGTTGAAGGAACAGGCGCAAGAAGATGTATATTTAGGCAAAGCCGCAGGAGGAAGGGCTGTGTTTTTGGCAAGCGAGCCGATGGGAGGTTATGAGTTGCAAGGGACAAGCGAGGTGAGAATAGGACAGGTGTGGTAAGGCCATACAATGTGACAGGATTATGATTTACGTGGACAGGGTGAGGTCAGGTGAGGTCACGCATAGAACATAGAACTTGATGTTGAAATAACGAGCAACTGGTGTAATAGTTTTTTTGTGTAATTGGTCGCCGGATTAAGTAAGCTTTTAGGTAAAGGGGCAATATGAAGAGTAAAACTCCATAAATGTGCGTTAGTCGTGAAAGGTTCAAGACTAATTCAACAGTGTCTGGCGTGATGAAAAGACGACGTGGGTAATTTATTTTATTTTTTTCGTGTTCAAGTTGTGAGTAGCGCGAGGCGGAGGGCGGCTTAAATTATTTCATGTTCGTTAGTTGATAAATGTGTCGAGAATAATTCAGTGATGCTGGGAAATAAATATGCCGAGATTAATTCAGTGCTGTTCGGAAATGAAACTGAAAACTTTAACAATATTAGACTTTGCATTTGATGCTGTTTAAGCTTCAGTTTGCCTGAGGTCACTGCGTAGGTTAAGAGAGTAAATATTTAATGTGCGTTGATTGTTAATAATACAAAAAATAACTCAGTGATTCTAAGTGTATGCAGAACTGCGTGGGGTTTAATTAGATCTAAATTTTCTATAGATTCAGATTTTGTTCTTATGTCGTTTTTTATTGGTTGTTTTTATGTAGATATTATTATTTTTCCTTATGTCTTGTATTTTATGCCTGAGTTGTAATTTTTTTATGTTTTGATGTTTTTCCCTCCTCCTCCACAGAAGGGAAGCATAAGATGGCGGAATTGCTGCGTGGAAGTTAGCCATTTTAAGGAAACAGAGGAAAGAGGGGCCGATGGCGGCAGGGTTCCTTCTCTTCACTCCGTCTTTCACGTCCATCTGAAAACTTACAAACACTGCAACAACCGCTTTCAGCACTTAGTTCATCGATTTAATATACCGGCTAACGTTTGCGGCGTCTCGAGTTTTCAATCGAAACCTTGAGGCGGACGAGGATGTCTCTAACCCGGGGCCCGAAGAGGAGGAGGCTGCCGCCTATAGCCCAGCAGAGGTGCAGGCCGGCGACACCTTCACGGAGGAGGCCTCCTCTACCTCGGCATCGTCCCAGAGACATCCCGACGTAAATACCCGCCAATTAGACTCCCGTAAACAACACGCCCGTAAACAGCACGCCCGAAAAACAACACACCCTGAACCACTGCGTGCCAGAGCGTGAGCCTGAACCAGTGCCCGTGCCAGAGCGTGAGCCTGAACCAGTGCCCGTGCCAGAGCCTGAGCCTGAACCAGTGCCCGTGCCAGAGCCTGAGCCTGAACCAGTGCCCGTGCCAGAGCCTGAGCCTGAACCAGTGCCCGTGCCTGAGCCTGAGCCTGAGCCTGAACCAGTGCCCGTGCCAGAGCCTGAGCCTGAGCCAGTGCCCGTGCCAGAGCCTGAGCCTGAACCAGTGCCCGTGCCAGAGCCTGAGCCTGAACCAGTGCCCGTGCCAGAGCCTGAGCCTGAACCAGTGCCCGTGCTAGAGCCTGAGCCTGAACCAGTGCCCGTGCCAGAGCCTGAGCCTGAACCAGTGCCCGTGCCAGAGCCTGAGCCTGAACCAGTGCCCGTGCCAGAGCCTGAGCCTGAACCAGTGCCCGTGCCAGAGCGTGAGCCTGAACCAGTGCCCGTGCCAGAGCCTGAGCCTGAACCAGTGCCCGTGCCAGAGCCTGAGCCTGAATCAGTGCCCGTGCCAGAGCCTGAGCCTGAACCAGTGCCCGTGCCAGAGCCTGAGCCTGAACCAGTGCCCGTGCCAGAGCCTGAGCCTGAACCAGTGCCTGTGCCAGAGCCTGAGCCTGAACCAGTGCCCGTGCCTGAGCCTGAACCAGTGCCCGTGCCAGAGCCTGAGCCTGAACCAGTGCCCGTGCCAGAGCCTGAGCCTGAACCAGTGCCCGTGCCTGAGCCTGAGCTTGAACCAGTGCCCGTGCCAGAGCCTGAGCCTGAGCCAGTGCCTGTGCCAGAGCGTGAGCCTGAACCAGTGCCCGTGCCAGAGCCTGAGCCTGAATCAGTGCCTGTGCCAGAGCCTGAGCCTGAACCAGTGCCCGTGCCAGAGCCTGAGCCTGAACCAGTGCCCGTGCCAGAGCCTGAGCCTGAACCAGTGCCCGTGCCAGAGCCTGAGCCTGAACCAGTGCCCGTGCCAAAGCCTGAGCCTGAACCAGTGCCCGTGCCTGAGCCTGAAACAGTGCCCGTGCCAGAGCCTGAGCCTGAACCAGTGCCCGTGCCAGAGCCTGAGCCTGAACCAGTTCCCGTGCCTGAGCCTGAGCTTGAACCAGTGCCCGTGCCAGAGCCTGAGCCTGAACCAGTGCCCGTGCCAGAGCCTGAGCCTGAATCAGTGCCGTGCCTGAGCCTGAGCTTGAACCAGTGCCGTGCCAGAGCCTGAGCCTGAACCAGTGCCCGTGCCAGAGCCTGAGCCTGAATCAGTGCCCGTGCCAGAGCCTGAGCCTGAACCAGTGCCCGTGCCAGAGCCTGAGCCTGAACCAGTGCCCGTGCCAGAGCCTGAGCCTGAACCAGTGCCCTAGCCAGAGCCTGAGCCTGAACCAGTGCCCGTGCCAGAGCCTGAGCCTGAACCAGTGCCCGTGCCTGAGCCTGAACCAGTGCCCGTGCCAGAGCCTGAGCCTGAACCAGTGACCGTGCCAGAGCGTGAGCGTGAATCAGTGCCTGTGCCTGAGCCTGAGCTTGAACCAGTGCCCGTGCCAGAGCCTGAGCCTGAACCAGTGCCCGTGCCAGAGCCTGAGCCTGAACCAGTGCCCGTGCCAGAGCGTGAGCCTGAACCAGTGCCCGTGCCAGAGCCTGAGCCTGAACCAGTACCCGTGCCAGAGCGTGAGCCTGAACCAGTGCCCGTGCCAGAGCCTGAGCCTGAACCAGTGCCCGTGCCTGAGCCTGATCCAGTGCCCGTGCCAGAGCCTGAGCCTGAACCAGTGCCCGTGCCAGAGCCTGAGCCTGAACCAGTGCCCGTGCCAGAGCGTGAGCCTGAACCAGTGCCCGTGCCAGAGCCTGAGCCTGAACCAGTGCCCGTGCCAGAGCCTGAGCCTGAACCAGTGCCCGTGCCAGAGCCTGAACCAGTGCCCGTGCCTGAGCCTGAACCAGTGCCCGTGCCAGAGCCTGAGCCTGAACCAGTGCCCGTGCCAGAGCCTGAGCCTGAACCAGTGCCCGTGCCAGAGCGTGAGCCTGAACCAGTGCCCGTGCCAGAGCCTGAGCCTGAACCAGTGCCCGTGCCAGAGCGTGAGCCTGAACCAGTGCCCGTGCCTGAGCCTGAGCCTGAACCAGTGCCGTGCCAGAGCCTGAGCCTGAGCCAGTGCCCGTGCCAGAGCCTGAGCCTGAACCAGTGCCCGTGCCAGAGCCTGAGCCTGAACCAGTGCCCGTGCCAGAGCCTGAACCAGTGCCCGTGGCAGAGCCTGAGCCTGAACCAGTGCCCGTGCCAGAGCCTGAGCCTGAACCAGTGCCCGTGCCAGAGCCTGAGCCTGAACCAGTGCATGTGCCAGAGCCTGAACCAGTGCCCGTGCCTGAGCCTGAACCAGTGCCCGTGCCAGAGCCTGAGCCTGAACCAGTGCCCGTGCCAGAGCCTGAACCAGTGCCCGTGCCTGAGCCTGAACCAGTGCCCGTGCCAGAGCCTGAGCCTGAACCAGTGCCCGTGCCAGAGCCTGAACCAGTGCCCGTGCCAGAGCCTGAGCCTGAACCAGTGCCCGTGCCAGAGTCTGAGCCTGAACCAGTGCCCGGGCCAGAGCCTGAGCCTGAACCAGTGCCCGTGCCAGAGCCTGAGGCTGAACCAATGCCCTTGCCAGAGCCTGAGCCTGAACCAGTGCCCGTGCCTGAGCCTGAGCCTGAACCAGTGCCCGTGCCAGAGCCTGAGCCTGAACCAGTGCCCGTGCCAGAGCCTGAGCCTGAACCAGTGCCCGTGCCTGAGCCTGAGCCTGAACCAGTGCCCGTGCCAGAGCCTGAGCCTGAGCCTGAACCAGTGCCCGTGCCTGGGTCTGAGCCTGAACCAGTGCCCGTGCCAGAGCCTGAGCCTGAACCAGTGCCCGTGCCAGAGTCTGAGCCTGAACCAGTGCCCGTGCCAGAGCCTGAGCCTGAACCAGTGCCCGTGCCTGAGCCTGAGCCTGAACCAGTGCCCGTGCCTGAGCCTGAGCCTGAACCAGTGCCCGTGCTAGAGCCTGAGCCTGAACCAGTGCCCGTGCCAGAGCCTGAGCCTGAACCAGTGCCCGTGCCAGAGCGTGAGCCTGAGCCAGTGCCCGTGCCAGAGCGTGAGCCTGAACCAGTGCCCGTGCCAGAGTCTGAGCCTGAGCCAGTGCCCGTGCCAGAGCCTGAGCCTGAACCAGTGCCCGTGCCAGAGCGTGAGCCTGAACCAGTGCCCGTGCCAGAGCCTGAGCCTGAGCCAGTGCCCGTGCCAGAGCCTGAGCCTGAGCCAGTGCCCGTGCCAGAGCCTGAGCCTGAGCCAGTGCCCGTGCCTGAGTCTGAGCCCGTAATCATAACGAAACGTGTAAAGGCCCGTAATTAAAACGAAATACGTAAACGCCTGTAATTAAAAGGAAACACGTAAACGCCCGTAATTAAAATGAAACACGTAAACGCCCGTAATAAAAACGAAACACGTAAACGCCTGTAATTAAAACGAAACACGTAAGCGCCTGTAATTAAAACGCAACACGTAAACGCCTGTAATTAAAACGAAACACGTAAATGCCTGTAATTAAAACGAAACACGTAAGCGCCTGTAATTAAAACGCAACACGTAAACGCCCGTAATTAAAACGAAACACGTAAGCGCCTGTAATTAAAACGCAACACGTAAACGCCCGTAATTAAAACGAAACACGTAAACGCCTGTAATTAAAACGAAACACGTAAACGCTCTTAATTAAAACGAAACTCGTAAACGCCCGTAATTAAAACGAAACACGTAAACGCCCGTAATTAAAACGAAACATGTAAACGCCCGTCATTAAAACGAAACACGTAAACGCCTGTAATTAAAACGAAACACGTAAACGCCCGTAATAAAAACGAAACACGTAAATGCTCCAAAAGTCCAAAAAACACATGACTCCGCACAAAAAACATAAGACTCAATCACCTCAAACAACCCTATACGAGGTGGGTGGGTGAGTGGGTTGGTGGGCGGGGGTGAAGGGAGAGAGGAGGGAGAGGGCAGGCCGATGGGTGGGTAGGGAGGCAGAGTGGGAGAGAAGGGGAGAGATGTGATGGGATCGTACAGGGGGTAGGTCTATGACTACCTTCCTAGTAACCTTCCTTAGTTCCCTCCTTCCCTAGCTCCCTTCCTACCTACCTTCCTACTTGCCATGAAACACACTGACTGGCACACACACAAACACAATCACAACGAGGTGGGTGGTTGAGTGGGTTGACGGGTGACTGGAGGGAGGATGGACATGAGGGAGGTTCATGGTTGGGTGGGTGGGTGAGGATAGGTAGGGAGTGGGAGAGGAGGTGAGGGGGTGTGATGTGTAAGTACGGAGGGTGGGTCCATAACGACCTTTCTAGTCACCTCCTGCCTTCCCTCTTTCCCTCCCTCCCTTCCTACCTATCAACCTGCCTACCAACCCCCCTCCCTCCCTCCCCTACCCCCCCCTGCCTCACCCACCATGCCTACTACTTACCACTCTACCAACCCACTTGCGAACCTGCAATACACCTCCCTTAAGAAAAAAACACTGACTGGCACACACAAACACAAGACATTTCTTTTTTCATGGCAATTATAGTGCAAATTATATATATATATATATATATATATATATATATATATATATATATATATATATATATATATATATATATATATATATATATATATATATATATATATATATATATATATATATATATATATATATATATATATATATATATATATATATATATATATATATATATAGTTTATGTGTGTGTGTGTGTGTGTGTGTGTGTGTGTGTGTGTGTGTTAAACCATCCCCCACAACAGTATATATTGCAGTGTACAGATGACAGGTTTCACCCGGAAATTGAAGCTGGACAAACTCACTTCAAGCTGAAACACAAACCAACAAAAAACAACAAAAAGGTAAATACTAAAGAAAACGGGCTTCCGACGCGACCGAGCGGAGGGATACTCAAGTTCATTATTTACTTGCGTCTCAACTCTTATGTCTAACAGATATACATTTAAATAAATAAACAGAGAGAGAAAGAGAGAGATAGGTAGGTAAACATATAGGCAGACAGGTAAATAGACGTAGACAGGCAGACAAATGGACGGACATAAACAAGCAAACACGCACGGTCCTTAGGAGTTCCGTCAACATGGAAGCAAAAACAAAACAAACGAATGAAAACTTACGATGAGTCAAACAAAACGAAGCTATAAATTAACCAAAGGCGACGAAAAGAATAATTGAGAGAGAATGGCTGCGCGCACACACACACACACACACACACACACACACACACACACACACACACACACACACACACACACACTCTAACAAACATCACCTTCAACCTTTTTCGGCCAAATTCAATTAACACGATGGGATTGCAAAGCCTCGCCGCCCTCAGATGTTCCCTTCAGGTGTTCCTCGCAGTTGTCCCTTCAGGTGTCTCCTCAGGCTCTCCCATCAGGCATTCCATCAGGTGACTAATACATTACGTCACAGTTTACCTGGGGACACGTGACGCAGGTATGGTGGGGTTAGTTAATCAGATACATGGGCCAGGTGGGGGCAGGTGAGGCCACAGCAAGACGAGGCGTTGGAAGGCCAGGTAAGGAGAGGACAGGTAATGATTTATGCATGAGCCAGGTGAGGGAAGGCCTGGGGAGGGGTTGTTAGGGCAGGTGAGGGCGCAGGAAAGGGAAGTTAGGTCTGGACAGGTTAAGCGAGACAGTTGTGATCAAACGAAGACATAATGAGGTGCATCGGCCAGGTCAGGACAAGGGATGAGTGACTGAGGTTAAGAAAGGCAAAACGAGACTCAATATAAGGTAAATCGGTCACTTGGCTCCATGGGAAGGCAGATCCATAAGGGATAACACAGGGACAGAGGCTAGATGGGGGCACAAAAGGAGATGTTAAGTACAGAGGGCAGACATGGTCACGGATGGAAGTGTAAGGTACACAGACTAGACGACTTCACAGGAGGACATGCCATGAGGTGTGTCGTCAAGGGGAAGCCACAGATGGAATTGGTGGGTGATCTGGGAACATGTATAATAAAACCATGTCGCAGGAAGAAGGAGATGAGTTTAATCCAAGAAAGCCGAGCTGCAAGGGCCAGGCTAGGTGAGGAGAGCACAGGTGTTTTGAAGCCATGAAAGGTGAAGGCATTATGATTTACGTGGACAAAGTAACGTCAGGTGAGGTCACGAGTAGAACAGGTGGCGTAAATATTTGTAATCTTATGCAGGAAAAATAGTAACGTGCTTCTTTGATAGGGAAGATGCTGGAGTCCATAATAGCCAGGAACATTCGGGAGCATTTAGAGAAACAGCTTAATTCACGACTCGCAGCATGGGTTCACAAAAGGTAGGTCATGCCTCACCAATCTCTTGTCCTTCTACAATAAAGTATTTGAGGCGGTTGACTGAGATGAAAATTATGATGTAATCTATCTTGATTTTAGTAAAGCGTTTGACAAAGTTCCTCACCAACGACTGTTGCTTAAATTACAGGCTCACGGAGTAGAGGGTAAAGTTTTGAACTGGGTCAAGGCGTGGCTTAGCAATAGGAAGCAAAGAGTGCAAATCAATGGTAAAAGATCTGACTGGGGATGTGTTACGAGTGGGGTCCCACAAGGTTCGGTATTAGGTCCACTTTTGTTTATTATTTATATCAATGACTTAGATACAGGAATTAGTAGTGATGTTAGTAATTTGCAGATGATACCAAGATCGGTAGAGTAATTGAGTCGGATCAGGACGCTAGTATTCTCCAAGGTGAACTCAACAGATTATATGACTGGGCGGATAAATGGCAGATGGAGTTCAATGTAGGGAAGTGCAGTATTCTGAGTGTAGGTAGGAACAACCCCTCACATAACTATTGCTTAAATGACACTCTCATAAGTAGGTCTGGGTGCGAGAGGGATTTAGGGGTCTTAGTGAGCTCTGATCTCCGTCCAAGGGCACAATGCATTCAATCTAGAAATCGAGCTAATAGGGTACTGGGATTTATTTCAAGGAGCGTAAGCAACAGAAGCCCCGAAGTCTTCCTCAAACTATATTTAGCATTAGTTAGACCTCATCTTGACTATGCGGTTCAGTTCTGGTCACCCTACTATAGAATGGATATCAAAATGTTAGAATCGGTGTAGAGGAGGATGACTAAGATGATTCAGGGGTTGAGAAACTTGCCATACGAGGAAAGACTCAAACAGTTAAACTTGCATTCTCTAGAAAGGCGAAGGGTGAGTGGAGACATGATCGAGGTTTATAAATGGATGAAGGGCTTTAATAAGGGAGACATTCATAAGGTTTTGTTGGTAAGAGAACCGGGTAGGACACGAAGTAACGGGTTTAAACTGGATAAATTCAGATTCAACAGGGACATAGGCAAAAATTGGTTTACTAACAGGGTGGTGGATGAGTGGAATAGGCTTAGCAGTCATGTGGTGAGTGCCAATACAATTGTCACATTCAAAAATAGACTAGATAAATTCATGGACAGCGATATTAGGTGGGGTTAGATACACGGGAGCTTAGGGTCAAAGGAGCTGCCTCGTACAGGCCTACCGGCCTCTTGCAGACTCCTGCGTTCTTATGTTCTTGTGTTCTTATGTACCTAGGTCAGCGTTTTTTATGTTTAAATAACGAGTAACATTTTTTTTTTTGTTGTTGTTGTTGTAAATGGCCGCCGGATTAGGTAAGTTCTCAGGTAAAGGAACATAATGAAGAGCAGATTTCATAAATATGCGATAGTCGTGAAAGGTGTCAAGACTAATTCAGTAATGTCAGGCGTGATGAAAACACGACGTGGATCATTTTACTTTTTTTCGTGCTCAAGTTGTGAGTAGCGCGAGGCGGCGGGCGGCATAAATTATTTCACGTTCGTTAGTTAATAAATGTGTCGAGATTAATTCAGTGTTGCTGGGAAATGTGACTGAAAACTTTCACAATATTAGTCTTTGTTTATGTTGATGTTTAAACTTTAGTAATTCACATGAGGTGTCTGCGTAGGTTAAGAAAATAAATAATTAATGTGCTAGGGTTGTTAATAATATAAAGATTAACTCAGTAATTCTATGTGCTATACCGAACTGCGTGGGGTTTAATTATATATATTTTTTATAGATCTTGATTTTGTTCTCATATCTTTTTTTTTTCGTTTTTTTTTTATGTAGATATTAATTAGTTTGTTTTCCTTTAGTATTTTTTTTTTTTGCCTGGGCTGTGTTTTTGTAAAAGTTTTAATGCCTTTTTCTCTTTACGTCTTGTAATTTTCTGTTTATCTTTGTATCGTTTTTTATAAGCCTTGACGTGTTTTCCGTACGTCCTGCTCTTCCTCCTCTTCTCACACATCTTTCTCTCCCCGTACAAAAATAACAGCCGTAAAGGCTCATGCTCCATCACAAGCCACACGAGGCGGCAGTGTACCGTCAAGAAAAGTGAAAGTGAGAGAAGAAAAACGTCGTTCGGGCTTCAGTGTTCGGGTGTTTGGAAACATTGACGTCATCTCTTATGCATCGTCTGGTGCCAAATAATTCCCGTAGGCTCAGACGCGGGGAAGAGGGTGAAGTAAAGGTCAAGGTGGGGGCGTACGGTATAGCTGCGCGTGGCCTCGGTGCTCAGCGGGCAAAGAGGCGAGAATAAAACACCGTCAGAACGCGGCTTTGGCGGCGGAGACTGTGGCAAATAAGATTTTTTAGGAAGATATATATTTTTTTTTTAGGAATGATTTTTTTTTGGGGGGGAGGGGAGGCTGCTGCACAAGGGTGTTGTGGAGATTCTTTGCATGAACCTTAGACTTTCTCCTTCTGCTGCTATTCTTGTTTGATTGACTTATTGTAGCGTAGGTGTGTCAATGCGTATGGAGAGTTTTTGTTGGGGAAAAAGTTTTTTTCCTAATATAAAAGGCTGTTCTTTGGATTATTGACGTCAGCCACACTCACTCACTGGCTGCATGTTGGTATTATTTTTTTTTTCATTTATTGATGCGTAGATGGTTATGAAGGTTTTACTTAAGTGTATCTTATGGACGTGGAGGTTCTTTATTTTTCGTTATATATTTTCTATACCATAATTGTTATTATATATTTTTTGTTCATCTGGGATATCCTAGTCAGTCACACATTTATTTAATGTCCTCTCTTCTAAATGTGCCCTGACCACTTTCATTTCTTGATTTTAATTGCCTTCACTATGTCATATTCTTTTGTCATATTTTTGTATTCCTTTTTCAGCTTGTCATATCCACCGTAGTCATTCCCAGCATCAGTCTCCATTACTCTTTGGGCATTTCTCACGTTGCTGTCACGTGTCGTGGCAGAGAACGACGCGCTGATTGCACACCTTTCTCTCCGAGGACTACGGTCGGGTGTCTCTCAGTCTCAATGTGTTACCGTGTTCGCAGGAAACACACTCACAAAGGATTATACGTCGTTTTTTTTTCAGTCCAGGTGAAGGATTTGTTTGTGTCAATATGTGTTAGATGATAGTGTAGATATTAATTTACTGTTCATGGAGCTCTCTCGTGGATGGCTATTTTGTTCTGAACATTGTTGAATATTCTTTTAGTCTTTTTTTATGAATTGTTTGCTCTTCCTTGTCGATATTCCTTGTTCAATTACTTTACCACAGGCTGCAGTTTGCCATTAGTCTTGCAGTAAAGAAGCAACCCATCCACCACAGTACATAACTAACCCACCCAGATCACCACACCAACAACCGCCAAACCTTACCAGCCCACCCACTCACCCCCACACACAACTACCCACTCCTACCAACCCCACCAGCCCACCCACTCACCCACACAACTACCCACTCCCACCAACCCCACCAGCCCACCCACCCACACAACAACCAACTCCCACCAACCCCACCATCCCACCCACCCACCCACACACACAACTACCCACTCCCACCAACCCCACCAGCCCACCCACTCACCCACACACACAACTACCCACTCCCACCAACCCCACCAGCCCACCCACTCACCCACACACACAACTACCCACTACTACCAACCCCACCAACCCACCCACACACCCACACACACAACAAACCACACCAACCAACCCCACCCACTCACCCCACACACACAACCACCCACTCCTACCAACCCCACCCACTCACCCAATACATAACCCTACTCCACCTCACCACCAACCCCACCCACTCACCCACACACAACTACCCACTCCTACCAACCTCACCCACTCACCCACACACACAACTACCCACTCCTACGAACCCCACCCACTCACCCACACACACAACTACCCACTCCTACCAACTCCACCAGCCCACCCACTTACCCCCACACACAACTACCCACTCCTACCAACCCCACCAGCCCACCCACTCACCCCCACACACAACTACCCACTCCTACCAACCCCACCCACTCACCCACACACACAACTCCACCCACACACACAACCACCCACTCCTACCAACCCCACCCACTCACCCCACACACAACTACCCACTCCTACCAGCCCACCCACTCACCCACACACACAACTACCCACTCCTACCAACCCCACCCACTCACCCACACACAACTACCCTCCACCAACCCCACCCACTCACCCACACACACCACCTACCCTACCAACCCCACCCACCACTCACCCACACACACAACTACCCACCCTACCAACCCACCCACTCACCCACACACACCCACCCACTCCCCACCCCACCCACTCACCCACACACACAACTACCCACTCCTACCAACCCCACCAGCCCACCCACTCACCCACACACACAACTACCCACTCCTACCAGCCCCATCACCCTCCCGCACACAACAGCCTCCGTCACGCTCATTCAGTCACCCACCCACTCACCCACACACACAAGTACCCTCTCCCACCAACCCCACCAGCCTCCCGCACACAACAGCCTCCCTCACGCTCATTCAGTCACCCACCCACCCGCCCTACCGGTTACCTGTTCTGTGGCTTTGGTTAATCTTGGGCTCATATTCTCCAACATTTTGGGACTTACACACTCGATATTGGTAAGGCTTTCGTAAAGGTTGTTGTGAGTATTTCCATGGGTAGTTTTATGAACCTAGTGATGGTTTGACAAGGCTTCTACACCATAAATAAAATATATAATGACAACCCTACTACTCTCCTTTGTGGCCTTTGGAAATATTCTTTGTGAGTGGAAAGCGTCTGAGAACACGGGCCTCAGTAAGCCTCGGTCCACGCACCTCACGCCTTTCTTTATGTTCCTCAAGCGCCTATCACACTGGGCACTTTTTCCTTCGACCTCCTACCTCCGACCTCCGATTTCAGGCGGTACCGCCGACACCTGCTAGCACACTCGCTTGTTTACATCCTACCTCCAGCTCCAGCAGCAATGGCCAACCTGTTCCAGCTACTGCCCTCCAACTCGAGTAATATTGTCGTCGCAGCACTGCTATACGAGCGATTTCATCTTCAAGACAAGAAGAAGAAACGGGCGTGGAGACGGCAGTGGCTTGCAAGGAGAGAGAACCTTGGGGTAGCTAGCAGACTCCTACAAGAGCTTGCGTTGGAAGACACCGAAGGCTACAGGCAGTGGATGCGGCTAGATAAACATCAGTTTCAAGAGCTTCTTAAAATGATAGAGCCCACAATTAGGAAGCAAGACACAAGGCTGCGGAAGGCTGTCGCACCTGAAGTGAGATTGGCAATCACCATGAGATATCTAGCTACAGGTAAGTAAGAGTGGGCTGAAATGTGGTTCAAGTTTGACTGCACTGTACCAAGAAAACACCGTTCCTTTGTGTCATCACCAAGTGGCTTAAACACACCTACATGTCGCCCTGATACCCAATCTCTAGTTCCACTGCATCAAAGATGAGTTCTGGGGGGCGACGTGGACCTATACAGGTGTCATTTAAAATAAGTCCTTTCCCGCAGCAAGTGTAGTAATGATTACAGGTGCACATGGGCATATGCGAAAGAAAAAAAAAAATATATATATATATATATATATATATATATAGATATATATATATATATATATATATATATATATATATATATATATATATATATATATATATATATATATATATATATATATATATATATATATATATATATATATATATATATATATATATATATATATATATATATATATATATATATATATATATATATATATATATATATATATATATATATATATATATATATATATATATATATATATATATATATATATATATATATATATATATATATATATATATATATATATATATATATATATATATATATATATATATATATATATATATATATATATATATATAGGCAGTGCAAAGATAAATAACTATAGAAACCGAACCTTTGAGCTGGCCATGCACTATGACCCGGTGAAGAAATTCCGTGCACTACATATTCAAAGGCAAAATAGATGTGAACAGTGTGGCCATGCCCATACAATCCATAAACCCCCCACTCTTCTTTCTAGTTTTATGTAAGGAGAACTGACAAAATTTACAGTTGTCACTTGATATTTTCTTTTTGTTTCAGGAGAGTCACAAACATCCCTTGCCTACCAGTTCCGGGTCAGCCAGAACCTCATTTCATCAATCATCCCTGAGGTGTGCCAGGCAATCTACAATGCTCTACAGCCCTTATACGTGGTGGTTCCGAGGACAGAGGAAAAGTGGAAGGAAGTGGCTCAGGGTTTCAACACCCTCTGGAACTTCCCATTATGTGTGGGTGCTTTGGATGGGAAGAGAGTGTTGATCCAGAAGCCAGCAAATTCTGGATCTTTGTATTTTGACTACAAAGGGGACTTTAGTATAATCCTAATGGCTCTGGTGGACTCTGACTACAAATTCCTGTATATAGATGTAGGCACTAATGGGCGAGGAAGTGACGCAGGAGTTTGGAGTAGGTGCAGTTTGTCTGCTGGACTAGAGAATAATTCAGTAAGCTTGCCACCACCTGAGTTTCTACCTAATTCCAGCACTGAGTCCCCATATGTAATTGTAGGCGACGATGCCTTTCCCTTAAAAACGTACCTCATGAAGCCATACCCTGGATTAGATCAACCAGATGAAAAGAGAATTTTCAACTACCGTCTGTCTAGGGCACGGAGAGTGTCAGAAAACGCCTTCGGGATTTTGGTCAGCAGATTCCAAATATTCCGGCAGCCAATCCGCACATCTCCAGAATGTGTAACAAAAATAGTTTTGGCCTCGGTTGCACTTCACAATTATTTAAGGGTCACATCACGGGATGCTTATGCTCCAGCAGACGGGAATGAAAATACATCTAGCGGTCATCATAGAGGCGTTGCTGGTGTCTTGCAGAACTTTCAAGCGGTGCCCCGAAGACCAGCCAGGGATGCTGTGCAGGTGAGACAAAAACTGATGGCATACTTCAACTCAGTTGGCACGGTACCATGGCAGAGGGAAATGGCACATCTACACTAAAAATGACGGCTGGAGGGGTTGTGTCATTGCAGCGACACACGGCGTATGCTCCCCGTTAGTTAGTGAGTGCATGAGGTGGGATATGTAAAAAGTTGGGAATGTAATGTAAACAGAAAGTAAATGTAAAATTTCTTCTGCATAATTTGGGCTCCGAATCTTTTTTTTTTTGTTTTTTTTAAGATTCCTTTCCGTGTTTGCTTTCAGATTAATTACCACTGAGCCCACTGGACTCAACCAATGTTGAAAATAAACCTTAAGATAATTGATATTGATATGTTTAATGGCCTCAGTGTAACAAATATGCTTCATTAAATACCTACATGTTCATTCACAGCCTTTTAGTCCATTGGGCAATAGCTCTCTATGGACTGTTATGCCTAAAGTAGATATTGTTGTGGTCAACTCTTATCACTTCAGGGCATTACATGAATAATACTAACTAATAATAATAATTATGATAATGAGAATAAGAAGTATAATTGAAAGTATACAATTATATATAGGTAATGTCAGTAACAATACTAATAATAATAGTTAATACTAATAATAATGCTAATAATAATAATAGTACGTAATAATAATAATTCTTATAATAAAGATTATAATGAAATCAATGAAAAGACTACTAATAAGAATGATCTCCCTAATTTTGATAATTAAAAGACTGATGAGGGGACTTTACTCGTCCTCATCACTGTCTTCCATCAAATCCATGCATTTCCTAGCAAATTTTCGTTGCCATCTAATTCCCTTCTCCCGCATTCTTGCCACCACCATTACCCCAAAACCATAAGCATAATCTTGTACCGCATTATTCTGCCTTAAAACTTCATTTATTTTGTCCCAGAAGACAGAATTCTCAGCGTCATTTGGGGGATAACTTGATCCCCTCTTACGCTTCCTTTGGTTTTGAGTGGTGGGTGGCTCTTCATCCCCTGATGCACCTCTAATAGTAGTGCGCTGCGGCGATGCTGTGCTTAAGTTGTCTGCATGGGGAAGCGTGTCAGGATTACATGCCACCTCGTCCCTGTCGATGGCTCTCCCCGAAGCGCTGCCCTCAATGTCTGGGTTATCAACCGACAGGACCACAGATGCGGGTAACACACTGTCCTGCAACATCAAATATTGCAATTTAATATGTTGCGCCTATATTTGTTAATGGTTGATAAGACACATGAAGGAATACATTAAATAACATAAGGAGAAAATGTAAATAGGAACGATACAAAATAAGAGCTAGATTGCAATACCTATAGTAATAAAGGTATATTATAAGGAAATATTTAAGAAATGGAAAGTGAAGTTGCAACATAATTTCTTGAGGAAGACCAAAAAGCATGCACTGGAATATAATTACATTTATCTTTCAAAACTATGAAAAGAAAGAAAAAAAGTTCAGTATGTGACATTCTTTGCTTACATTGAAAGTAGTTTGTGTGAGGTTGTCACAGGTTGAGGTGTACTCGGTGCACCTCTCAAGGAATTCTAACAAGGGGTACAACTCCCACTTCGGTAATTTGTCGCCTCCGTCCCCACTATGTTTCACGTGTTTCTTTTTCTCTCGCGTGTAGTACTCCTTGAGATTCCCAAACTTCTTGCGGACGTCATCTGAAAAAGATAACAATTTATGATAGTATAAAATACGAAGTGAAGTGAAGTGTCATGCTGTAAAATAATAAGCTTAGTAGAAACACAAACACCTTGTTAGTAGGCAGTGTTGTAAATATATAAGGTCAGGTTAGTGACCCTAGAATAGGCTTTGGCTACCCCCGTACTACGGGAGAACAAGTCATATAAATTAATCTTTATTGCTACCCCTCACCCCAAAAAGGTACATTTCTATGTAAACAAACTCAGCCTTTCCAAACAAAATTCAAATTTCCCTACTGTTTGCTATGTTTAGAACACAATTAAGGCTATCATTACTGCTGGACATTAATATTCTGAAGAAACAGTAATTAATATGTATTGACTAATGAGTGCAAATATAATGCTCCACCCCCCATGGCCACCTAAAGAAAATGTTCATATGTCCGAAAGTTTGCTTGTGTGGGGAGAAGGGAAATAGTATTAATGACTTCTGGTAAAACTGATGATCATAATTGTGTTTACCACACATAAAACACTGGAAATTAGTGACAGAATAGATTGGCTGTGCTAGAGTATTTGTAAAGTAACACCCAAGAAACCTTCTTTGCCAGCATACCCTAACCCTTGTGGTAATGTAGCCTTCTTTGAGAGGGAATGAATATGGTAACAACATAAGGATACATATATCTCTAACTTACCAGCAGTGAATGTGCCAAGTTGTGGGTAGAATGACTTTAGGGTGTCTGCCACTGCTGTGAACAAGCTCCGCCTGAGTCCTTTGCACTTATATTGGGTGTGTGCAGGATCCCACAATACTGGATGCTCCCTCACTGCTTCTATGAGGGTTGTCTCTGCTTCCCTGCTCCAAATCACACGCCCTTTACAAGCCATGGTTGATGATGCAGTGGTCGCCATGTGAGTTTGTTATTGTTTGGTTCCCCGCGAAGTCAACTGAAAGCCTATGTTCTTACACCATAAAGTTGTGTTTTGTTTGTAATACTGTCTATTTATGTTCCATATGTTACTCCAAAATGTGCAATAAATACATTAACCATGGCAAATAGTTTATTTTTTTCAGTAATGTTTACAGGATGTCATTTGACTCGGTAGTTTCTTCCGCCTTCCTTCGACTTTTTCCCGAATGGTACGGGCTGCAAATTTGCTCCGACAGTCGGCGGAAAAAGTGCTGGAGGTAGGCGGTACCGCCGATTTGTCGGAGGTCGGAGGAAAAAGTGCCCAGTGTGATAGGCGCTTCACTCACAACCATCACTGCAGCGGCCACGCTAACGTTATACTTCACCTCGGCCTCACCTCGACCTCCTGAAACACTGCCGCCCCAGAAATAAAAGCAACTCATCGAGAAAAATAGATATTGCTGACTTCCCTCTCGTAAATGTCTGGCGAGGTAAGGAAGGCAGGAAGGTCGTCAGGTGTTCCATATTAGAGTTTCCGTGATTGTCCCGTGAGTAAGTGAGGACAGGTGAGGAGGAGTTCATGAAGGTGTCTGGAGAAAAAGGGGAGGATGGGTAGATGGAGAGGGAGAGGGAGAGAGGGAGATACGGAGGGAGCGGAAGTGGAAGTGGCGATAAGGAAGAAGTAAGGGAAGTATATAAGGGAAGGGATGGTGGGAGATAAAGTTAAATGTTGGGAGTAGGGAAGAAAAAATAATTGTATAGAGTTGGTTATGGTGGCGGTGGTGGTTGTGGAGAGAAATGGAGGGAAGGGAGAGAAAGATAAATGCAGAGTAAGCAGTGGTGTTAGTGGTGGTGATTATAGTGGAGAGAAAACGGAACATGAGACAGTATACGGGTGGTGGATGTGGTGGTGATTGCAATGAAAGAAGTGGATGAGGGAGAGAGGAATAGCAAAGCGGGTGATGGTAGACATGGAGAGAAAGGAACTGGTGATGAAGGGATGGTTGACGATGATGATGCTGGTGGTGAATGTGGAGGTGGATTCGTAATGGCTTAAAGGAGAGGTGGAGCAGTGCTTATCTAACGAGGTGGAGAGATGAGTGGATTATGCTGATGGGTGTGGTGGTCATGGTCGGGGTAATCTTGGAAGTGGAAGGAAGGCCAGAAGACTCGTTGCAATGAATAGTAACGACGTCATGATAGATGATTACTTGTTTGAGAAGGTGAATGAATGAAAGGGTGTGGTGACCTTGGCAGTGGAAGGAAGGACAGAATACTCGCTGCAATGGACAAATGGTATAGAACATGAGAGAAAATGATTGAGGATGTGGAGAGAGAAAACTAATGATGTGCTGGGCATTGCAATGGTTTAGTGTTCTTGAAAGGGAATAGAAAACAGAAGAGAAAATGATAGACAGAAGTGAACAAACACATGACTGAGAAAGTTATAAGATGAAAGTATTGTAATGGTAAATATAATAATGATCATTGTGATTTGGAAGAGGAAGGAAAAACAGAAGACTCGTTGCAGCAAACAAATGGTAGAGAGAAATGAAAGAAAACGACTGAGAAAGTAGAGATTAAAATATTGCATTACTCAATATGGAAATAGTCGTTGTGATCTGGAAGTGTAAGGAAGCACAAAAGACTCACTGCAGCGGACGGATATTAGAGAAAAGTAAAAGGAGACGACTAAAGTAATGGAGAGATGAAAGTAATGTAGGTCATGGTGCTGGTAATCTAGGAAGAGGAAGAAAGCGCCGCAGACCCACGCATTGGCTAAGTGAAGAGGGACAGACAGAGAAGACAGAGGAAGGTATACATGAGCGAGAGGAGGGAGGGAGGGAGGGACAGAATGGTTGTGTAAGACATTAGAGAAGACAGAGAAGCCAACGAGCGGCGGTGATGAATGATTAACGAGCGGCAAGAAAGGTTAATTGCAGGTGTAAGTTTATCTTCCCGCGTGTAGGGTGTATTGTGCTCTAGAAGTGGTGGTGGTGGTGGTGAAAGTGGCAATAGTGGTAGTGTTGGGGAGGGTAGTAGTAAGAGTTGTAGTGGTGGTGGTAGTTGTAGTAGTAATAGTTATAGTTATATAGTTATAGTTGTTGTTGCTGTTGTTGTTGTTGTTGTTGCTGTTTATACTTACATTAGAGACGGAGAGACATAGACAGGCAGACAGACATGGGAACAGACATAAACAGAAAAGCAGGCAAACAGACATAGCCATACACAGAGACAGACAAACAGACAGATAGACATACATAGACAGAAAGAGACACACTGACGAACAAATATACAGACAGACAGACATAAAGACGTAGAAAGAAATAACACGGTAGAATCTATAACACTGCCCCAATGCGTGTGGATAATATAATACTGACAATATTAAAAAAGGTAATATTAATAATACCATACTAATAATACATGAGCAGCAGCAGCAGCAGCAGCAATTAGGAGGTGCCGTGCATACGTTCCTCCCAAACCAATCGTCGCCGCGGCGTAAATACATTCCCACGCCCCGACACACCTGGAGAGCGGCGCCTCTACCTGCAGGGCGGGGCGGCGACAGCACAGAGGGAAACAGCGGCGCGGCGGAAAAAGAAAAAAAACAGCAACGAGACAACAAAAAGATTAAGAGAATGACAGACCTTGCGCTGTCAGCATCATGGAACAGATACCGAGACCAACTGAAATTACAATTTCAGTTCCTTTACTACTACCACTACTACTACTACCACTACTACTATACTACCACTACTACTACTACTACACTCATTACTACCGCCTCTACCAGCGCTGCTTTTCTTGCTATCTGTTTTCCTATTTCCATGCTAACTATAACCCAGACACCATAGTTGTGTACTCAGTGTTTTCGTATATGCTTCCTCAGCAATAAAACCATCATACACACACACACACACACACACACACACACACACACACACACACACACACACAGACACATATATACAATCACACACACACACACACACACACACACACACACACACACACACACACACACACACACACACACACACACACACACACACACACACACACACACACACACACACACACACACACACACACACACACACAAGGCTTTCTTTTTCCTTTTTTGTCCCCTTTCCTTCAACTTGACCCCGACACTGACGGAGAGGAAGTAATTTAGTGAGCAGGTTTTTATCCCTCCTCCTCCTCCTCCTCCTCCTCCTCTTTAATTCCTCGCCACTTCTTTTCTAACCCAACTGTCTTTTCGGCTTCCATTTTATTGTGTTTACTTCATTAGCAACTTAGGGGTTCACTTTTCATAATTTTCGGTCATTCTCTCATTAGCTTCATAAACTTTTCTTCCTTTTAAGCATCTTTACCTTTGGCTATGAGAGAGAGAGAGAGAGAGAGAGAGAGAGAGAGAGAGAGAGAGAGAGAGAGAATGCTGAGAAGTAAAATCGTGCCAGGCAGCCAGTAAAAAATATCGTAATAAAGCTGGCACAAAATCACATAGCAAAGCGACACATTACAGAAAGTCTTGAAATAGTAGATTGAGAAAGTTTGTGACCTGGAAAGGACATTAAGAAAAATTATAAAACTGACGTGTCTTCTACTGTCAACTCTTAAAGAATGTCACAGTTACCTTTTTACTGAATTGCTTTAATTATCTTTATTGTGTTTTATGTACGTTAAGGTGTAAGGTTTATTTTTCTTTATCTTTTTTTCTGTCAATTTTTTTCGTAGAACTGTTTTTTTCATGTGCATCTTACTTACACTTGCAGCATTGATTACTACTACTATTACTACTACTACTTAAATAATAGTAATAATAATGATACCACTACTACTGCTACTACTACTACTACTACTACTACTACTACTACTACTACTACCACAACTACTACTGCTACTACTACTAATAATACTACTACTACTACTAATAATAATAATAATAATAATATTAATAATAATAATACTCCTTTGCCTTCGATAAGTTCGTTTATGAATGTTATTTGTTTACATATTTGTCTACTTTTTCACTTGTATAATTATAAGATATTCCTTTATTAATTCATTCATAATTTATCCATTTTTTTTATTTGTCCATCTATTTTTTTGCATCCATTCAATTATATTCTCTCCTCCATTCAATGTTTTGCACTCATTCAGCCATTCATTCACTGTTCAGTATTTCGTGTATTCATGTATTTTATTCCTCTGTGTTTTAGTGTTTGGACTTATGTATAATATTCCTTTTTTTTTCCTT
>NW_026111908.1:287500-296888 GCF_024679095.1 Eriocheir sinensis
CTTCTTCTTCTTCTTCTTCTTCTTCTTCTTCTTCTTCTTCTTCTTCTTTTTCTTCTTCTTCTTCTTTTTCCTCCTCCTCCTTCTCCACCTCCTCCTCCTGTTTCACCGTCTTTCTTTGCCCTTCTCCTTCCTTTCAGTTTGTTTTTCTGTTTGTATTTTTCTTCCTTGATTTCTTTTATCTTCGTCTCCGTCTCCCTCGTTTTGTTCGTGTATTCTTTTTTATTCTCCGTTTTGTCTCTTATTCCATCTCCCCAGTTATCCGTCTGTCTTTCTGTCTGTGTCACTATCCGTCCGTCCGTCTGCCAGTGTGTCTGTGTCACTATCCGTCCGTCCGTCTGCCAGTGTGTCTGTGCCACTATCCGTCCGTCCATCTGTCTGTGTCTATCACACGTTTCCCCTTCCTTCAGCTTTTTCAGGGTTTTTTCTACTTGTTCTTCCTATACTTTTGTTAACTGGCGTACACGATTCTTTTTTTATATTTTCTCTTTCGTCTTCATATATATAAATAAATAAATATATATATATATATATATATATATATATATATATATATATATATATATATATATATATATATATATAAATATATATATATATATATATATCTATATATATCTATATATATAGCTATATATATATATATATATATATATATATATATATATATATATATATATATATATATATATATATATATATATATATATATATATATATATATATATATATATATATATATATATATATATATATATATATATATATATATATATATATATATATATATATATATATATATATATATATATATATATATATATATATATATTAAATTCTTGCTCTGTCTCATCTTTCTATTTCCGTCTCTTTTCTCTTCCCTTCTCTCTTCTCTTCCCTTCTCTCTTCATTTTTCTTCTCCGTTTCTTTTCCCTTTTCAGTTCCTTTCTCTCTCTCTCTCTCTCTCTCTCTCTCTCTCTCTCTCTCTCTCTCTCTCTCTCTCTCTCTCTCTCTCTCTCTCTCTCTCTCTCTCTCTCTCTCTCTCTCTCTCTCTCTCTCTCTCTCTCTCTCTCTCTCTCTCTCTCTCTCTCTCTCTCTCTCTCTCTCTCTCTCTCTCTCTCTCTCTCTCTCTCTCTCTCTCTCTCTCTCTCTCTCTCTCTCTCTCTCTCTCTCTCTCTCTCTCTCTCTCTCTCTCTCTCTCTCTCTTCACGAATGTAGACAGAACAAAATTGTTTATGATCGATGACACTTTGCGAACGAGGAACAATGGCATAAAAGTCAAATGTAAACAAGTAAATTCAGACTGCACCAAATTTGTCTTCACCAACGTTGTAGTGCGAGAATGGAATAAGCTCCCACTGTTAGTGGTCCAATGTAACACGATTGACTCCTTTAAAAACAAACTCGACCGTCACTTCCTTGAACTTAATATTAACTAGAGTAGAAAAGCAACGTTTTGGACCCATCTGATTAGTGTAGATTCACTTAGGTTTAAGGACAGACCACCTGGTCTGGACCATGGGGTCTATGTGGTCTGATTTTATATGTAATTCTATGTAATTCTCTCTCTCTCTCTCTCTCTCTCTCTCTCTCTCTCTCTCTCTCTCTCTCTCTCTCTCTCTCTCTCTCTCTCTCTCTCTCTCTCTCTCTCTCTCTCTCTCTCTCTCTCTCTCTCTCTCTCTCTCTCTCTCTCTCTCTCTCTCTCTCTCTCTCTCTCTCTCTCTCTCTCTCTCTCTCTCCCCGAAACTAAGCAAATTTCTTGGCATTTCTTGAGCACGATTTATAACGTTAATTCTCTGCTATTCTTTTACTTAATTTTTTGTTTCCGCCCGACTCCGGGGACGGCGGCGGAACGGAGGTAATTTGAGAGGGAAGTGAGGGGAAGGAGGGAAAGGAAGGGAAGGGAAGGAAGGAAGGAAGGAAAAATAAAAATAAAGTGCAAAACGGTAATTCAGGGAAGATGGGAAATATTTGGTTGTTCTCTTTAGTGCAAATCAGGTGTTGTTGTCTGTGCTATAGGTGGTGTTCTTTTTGCCGCGTAACCAATGATAACAACAGTAATTATAAAAATGGTAAAAGTAATAATGGTAGAAATGATAATAAAAACCCCGCCACCATCACCACCCCAACAACAACAACTACTATTCCCCAGCCCGCTAGTGGCGGGCAAGTAAGTGTTTAACAGTGACGCCATCTTGCCTGGTTCATGCTGCCCCCCAGAGGTCCACTTAATCCTCCTTAGAGAGTCTCGAAGTGGTCGTCTGGACAGCGTGTGGGTAATCTCGGTGATGACTAAACTACCGAGTAATGATAATAGTAAGGAGAGAAAAAAAAGATATAATAATGATAATTACATTTACATTCAAAGTTAGTTATAGAGAGAATAATGATAATACAAATATGAACAACAGAAAGAAGGATAAGGCGTGCTAAACAGAATAACCAAAAAGTAGAAAAAAATAAACGATAAGAAAAGTTAACACACACACACACACACACACACACACGCACACACACACAAGAAGGCCTAAACAGTTATTGGTGTTACCATTATGTAAAGGACGCCAGAATACTGTGTCAAAAAAAACAACGGGAGACAGGAGAGCTGCATTGGAGGGGGGACTCGTGTGTGTGTGTGTGTGTGTGTGTGTGTGTGTGTGTGTGTGTGTGTGTGTGTGTGTGTGCTTGTGTGTGTGTGTAATAATAATAATAATAATAATAATAATAATAATAATAGGTTTATTAAGAGGTAGCAGCTGTTAAGCTGAAAATATACATGTTACAAATACAATATTGAAGTACAATAAAAAGGGGAAAAGTACAATATGAAAGAGGTATCGGGGGTTTGTGGTAAACACTGGGAAAGTTGTGATAAAAATGTTTAGGGCGGGCGGGGGGTGAGGAGGTGCGGTTGTGGAATGCAGTGCGTTTGTGCGGTAGTCTTCCGGGTGGTGGGTCAGGTGTTAAGCCCCAGGTCAGAAAGGGTCAGGTCGCGCCTGATGGGGGGCGGGGTGCAGGTAGAGGCGGTTTCGACCGTCACTTAGTTTATGGGCTTAGCGTAGAATCTTCTAATCTGCATCCAGCCGGCGAGACAAGAAGGGAAGAGGATGACAAGCGAGAGAGTAGGCGTGGTAACGTCCGTCGTCATGCACCTGGTCTGCACTGCCTTTTTTGTTGAGGAGAGTGCTGATTGCCTCACCCATGCCTCCACCTGAGTGACGGACCTCAACACTTCACTGCACCTGAACCCACTTGACGCAGCCGGATGATGGTCGGGCTGGTGTACCTGGGAGGACCTGGGGACTCGGCCGGATGGTATGGCCGCGGCATCGTCACACCTCTTCAGTGTCTTAACGGCACCACAAACGCACTGCACTCACTGTCTGTCACCGCGATAAAGCTTGATGGTACAAAAGTATCTTACGGAGTTGGGATTTTGATGAAATGGGAGAGGGGGACGTAGGGGAAGGGGGAGGGGGGGGGGCAACAGGCTGGCCCCTGGCTGCTCCTTTCGGAGCGCCGCGGCCCACGTCTAACCTCGGTCAGATCTGGGCCAAGTGTGTGTGTGTGTGTGTGTGTGTGTGTGTGTGTGTGTGTGTGTGTGTGTCTCTCTCTCTCTCTCTCTCTCTCTCTCTCTCTCTCTCTCTCTCTCTCTCTCTCTCTCTCTCTCTCTCTCTCTCTCTCTCTCTCTCTCTCTCTCTCTCTCTCTCTCTCTCTCTCTCTCTCTCTCTCTCTCTCTCTCTCTCTCTCTCTCTCTCTCTCTCTCTCTCTCTCTCTCTCTCTCTCTCTCTCTCTCTCTCTCTTAAAATCGAGGATCCTGTTGCGGTTTTGCAAAATATGGCGTGAGAGGGAAGGGCACATACACACACACACACACACACACACACACACACACACACACACACACACACACACACACACACACACACACACACACACACACAAAAATAAAAAACAAGAAATCTAAAAAGTGCGGTGAATGTAATTATGCCAATAACAAGAGAGAGAGAGAGCAAAGAAAAAAGAATAGGACGAGGAGAAGGTAGTTGGGGAAGATGAGGATGAGGAGGAAGAGGTGGAGATAGTGATGGTAATGTTACAGCAGTGCCACCCTTTCGTCTCCTCCTCCTCCTCCTCCTCCTCCTTCTTAACATCCGAAAAGATGTTAAGTAGCGTTCTCATCGTTGAATGTGACATTTTACGCACAATTGAAAAGATTAAAGTAAGCAAAGCTCCTGGTCCAGACAAAATTACCCCTAGGGTCTTAAAAGAAATCAAACATCAAATTTGTGAACCGCTCTTCATCATATTCAATAAATCTTTAACAGCTGGAAAAGTTCCGTCAGATTGGAAACTTGCAAATGTCACACCAATTTTCAAAAAGGGGGACAAGTCTCATCCAGGAAACTATCGACCAATTAGCCTGACCTCGATTGTTTGTAAGTTAATGGAGACTATCATTCGCGACAATATGGTGAAATTCTTCGAAGAAAATAATATAATAAATAATTCGCAACATGGCTTCCGTAGTAAACGTTCGTGTTTAACTAACTTACTTGATTTTTTTCACTATATTTTTGAGGTGTTCGATGAAAGCAGATCAGAAGATATCATATATCTGGATTTTCAAAAGACATTTGATAAGGTTCCCCACCAACGATTGCTCAGCAAACTATTGGCGCACGGTATATCGGGTAACATTCACAATTGGCTTGTGGACTGGCTCTCTGAGAGGAAACATAGAGTAGTTTTAATTGGTGTTACATCTAACTGGCTCGACGTCAGAAGCGGCGTACCTCAAGGATCAGTGCTTGGCCCCATGCTCTTCTTAATTTATGTTAATGATATCGATGATGGGCTCACTTGCAAAGTATCAAAATTTGCTGATGACACAAAAATTGCTAGTTAAGTAACTGCGACACTCGACGAAGAAGCTTTACAATCAGATCTAGATCGACTTGCACGTTGGGCCAATCAATGGCAAATGAAATTTAACGTTGACGAATGTAAAATGTTGCACATCGGAAAAAATAACAATCGCGTTCGGTACGTAATGAATGGCAAACAACTTTCTGCAGTAAATAAAGAAAAGGATCTTGGAATCACTGTATCAAGCGATTTAAAGCCCGGTCAGCATTGTTCAGTAGTAGTTAAAACTGCGAACAAATTGCTTGGCTTCATCGGACGAGTCTTTAATAATAAATCGAAAAAAGTAATATTAACACTGTATAATTCGTTGGTTCGACCCCGTTTAGAGTACTATGTACACTGTACAGTTTTGGTCTCCCTACTACAGAAAAGACATAGAAAAGTTGGAACGGGTTCAACGAAGAGTAACAATGATGATTCCTAGGTTGAGAAATTTATCATATGAACAAAGACTTAAAGAAGTAAATTTATTCAGCCTGTCAAAACGAAGAATGCGAGGCGATCTAATAGAAGTGTTTAAAATGTTTAAAGGATTCAGTGATATTAATGCGGAAGATTACTTTACAATTGATCGATCAATGAGAACAAGAAGAAATCACAATTTGAAGATAAGTGGTAAAAGATTTTCGTCGCACGAAGCTAAACACTTCTTTTTCAATCGAGTTGTTAATGTTTGGAACTCTCTACCCTGTGATGTCGTTGATAGTAAAACAGTTACGGCCTTCAAGAATAGATTAGACAAGTATTTTGAATCCAACCAGCAACTAAGATATTACTCATTGTCGTAATAACGTTAAGTTCTTTCGAATACTGGTGTCCTTGTCCGTTTTTATCGCCCGGTTAGTGGTAGCAGTAATGGTAGTTCTTTCCTCTTTCCTACATAAATTTCATGCAGTTTTTCCATGCTGCATAGTTCTTTTTCCTTTCCTGCCAGCTTTGGCTGGAGGGATGGGGGGGTGGGGAGGAGCCTTCGCCTTTGCTGTCCTTCATCTTCCACCTTTGATTAGATAGTTAGTGTAGCTTGTCACAAACAGCCTCGTAAGGACCAGCAGGTTTGCTGTTGTTTGTTCTTCCTTTGTGTTACTTTGTGTTCCTTTGTGTTCTTCCTCCTCCTCCTCCTCCTCCTCCTCCTCCTCCTCCTCCTCCTCCTCCTCCTCCTCCTTCTCCTCCTCCTCCTCCTCCTCTTCCTCCTCCTCCTCTTCCTCCTCCTCCTCCTACTCCTACTCTTCGTTGTTGTAAATGCATCCTTGTCTTCGTGTTTTCCTTCATGGTCTTCTTTCATTACACGTCGTTTTGTTTGTTTTCTTTCGTCTCGTCCTTCAGAATAAAATAATAGAGCTTTCTCGCACGGTTGCCTCCTTGCAGGAATTCATCCATGCTAACGTTGCCGTGGTGCCAAATCCTTCTCCCTTAGCGGTACCGTCGACACCAGCGGACAACACCACGCAGCTGGAGGGTGGTAGTGGCACCGCCCATGATGGCTTCACCGTCGTGAATGGAGGAGCCAAACTAGCCAGACAAGCAGCTTATCCTGTTCATTGCTTCAACAGGTTTGCCATTCTGGAGGAGGAGGACGAGCAGGAGAGCACCTTCCTGGTGGGTGACTCCGTGATTCGCCAGCAGGTCGTTGAGTTCTGCGGCAGAGTTCCTCGTCGATGACGGAACTATTGCTCTCCTGGTGCTGGGATAGACGATATAACTGCTGCTCTTGAGGAGATCTCCCCCCAGGCTACTAATGATTCACTGTTTGTTATTCACACAGGTACGAACGACATCACCACGACCCGGTCTGAGGAACTCCTGGACAAGTACCGTAGGCTCATCCAGCAGTATAAGTCTAAATCCCCTAACATTTTGATTTCAGGAGTTCTACCACGGACGTGGGCGGAGAGCGACTTCTTCAGTAAGACCTTCAGCCTAAAGGGGCTCTCACACATTCCCGGTCCCGGTCCCGATCGTCCCCGATGATTCCCGATAAACCGGTCGCCGGTCGACCGGCTGTAAGATCGGGGATTGTCGTCGTCAGACCGACGGTCTACCGCCGGTCGACCCTGAAGGACCGTAGACACAGCCGACCACCGCCGATCAACTTTAAAATTTTCAAAGATATCGGCGATGCGCCCGGTCGACCGGCGGTCAACCGCCGACAACCCACGGCGGACCAGCGGCAGACAGGCGGTAAACCAGCGGTAGACCGCAAGTGGACACCTGTGTCTGACCTGGGAATTAGCAAGGGAGGAAGGAAGAAAACGAGGAGAAACAGGTAGGAACGAGTGATGAAGAGAGAGAGGGAGATGAGATAAAGGAGGAAGAGGAATGGGTGAAAGAGAGAAAAAGAGAGAGAGAGAGAGAGAGAGAGAGAGAGAGATACATACATACAGACAGACAGACAGAGGAAGGGAAAGGAATGGAAGGAGGAACAGGTGGGAGGGAGTGAGGAGGAGAGAGGGAGTGAGGACGGGAGAGGGAGGGATGGAGGAGAGTGAGGAAGGAAGGGAGAAAGGAGGGAAAGAGATGAAAGAAAGGAGGAAAAGGAATGGGTGAAAGGAGAGAGAGAGAGAGAGAGAGAGAGTGTTTTATGTACACGAATGAATCTAGGTATGAAGCTGTTTATGAGGTAATTATAAATATATTAAAATGCAAAGAAAGTGTTTGCTGGTCGATGTGCCGCAGGTCTGCCGCCGGTAGGCCGGCGGTCTACCGGCGACTGACCTGCTGCAGTCGCCGGTCGGAGAAATCGAAAATCGTATATGGTCGCCGGTCTACCGCCGGTATACCGCCGGCTTACCGGCGGTAGGCCGCCGGACCCGGGATTATTGCCTATTTTTTCGGCGGTCAGGCCCCGATCAGCTTATCGGGAGTCATCGGGGACGATCGGGACCGGGACCGGGAATGTGTGAGAGCCCCTTAAACAACCGCTTACAGACTCTTTGCAGAGAGCTTGACGTGGAGTTCTTCAACGCCTGGGACAATTTCTACGGACAAACTGAGCTCTTCCACAGGGACGGAATACACCTGTCTCCCATCGGGGCAGCCAGATTCGGAAGGCTCCTCAACGACGCAGTACGTGACACCCGATCAAAAAACGACCCTCAGCCACGTCCCTCCACCCCGCCCGTGTAAATAGACGCCATGGATCGCAACAAACCCGTAACCGCGATCCCGCAAGTACCACCACCTCTATAACCAAGCCTCTAGATAACGTAAAAATCATTAGTTTCAATGCGCGTAGCCTAAGAAATAAATTTGATTAACTGAGATGTCTTGCTCTAACAGAAAATTTTGACATAATTGCTATAACCGAAACATTTATCGACACCACAAATATTGATTTAAGTTCCGAATACAACAGAGATTGCTACAGACTCTTCAACAAAGATCGTAAAAACCGTAGAGGCGGTGGCGTCGCCTTTTTTGTCAAAAGCTATTTGCAACCCAATGACAAAACACCAAGAGACAGTAAAGTTGAACATTTGTGCGTGCGAGTAAACATTGCAAAATTCAATTTAAATATATCTTGTCACCTAAAGGCCTCCCGGGCAATCACTCAATGACGACCTTGAAATGTACAGCGTTTTAAGGCAGTCACTTGATAACAACGACTCACTGATATTAGGAGACTTTAACCTCCCCCATATCGACTCGGCGACACTGTCAGGTACAGAAGGCGAGTCACATAGAATGATCGAATTTCTAGAAGAAAATTATCTAAGCCAAATGGTTTTTGAACCAACTCGACAAAATAACATACTCGACCTTGTTATAACGACCCAAGATAACCTAGTCAGTAATGTCACGGTAGGAGAACACCTCGGTTCTTGCGATCATAAATTAGTGCGCGTCGACATTAGAGCTCAACCATCAGTGACTGAAAATAAAGTAAAGGTGACCAATTTCAAAAGAGCTAACTTCGTAGAGATCCGACAAAAACTAACAGAAATACAACTATCAATGATGGCAATGTAGAGGAAGCCTGGCTAAGCTTTAAAAATCACTTACTCACTCAGCAGAACACATTCGTCCCCTTGTGCGAGAAGCGAATTAACACTAATAAAATCCCACCTAGGTTTAATAGCGAAATTAAACACGCAGTCAAGGAGAGAAAATTGTTTTACAGGTTAAAGAAAAAAACAAAGCACTCCCGAAAACATTAAACTTTATAACGATACCAGGCGACGAGTAAAAATATTAGTATGTCAAGGAAAGCGTAGATATGAAGAAAATATTGCAGCCAACTTAAAAAAAAAAAAGAAATCCAAATTCTTTCTTCAGTTACATAAACAACAGAAAGGCGATCAGAAGTGAAATTGAACCTTTAACAAACAGCGACGGTGCACTAGGGACTGACAGCCAACACATTGCAAACCTCTTAAACAGTTACTTTTCCCGGTGTTTAATACTAACAGTCTTCCTCCCGCTGCTACCAGCACCAGTACTAATGTAAATCTCGAGCAACATTGCC